>NC_055973.1:2696774-2799274 GCF_018492685.1 Alosa sapidissima
GGGGGTGGTGTGGAGTGGTGTGGAGAAATCTGGGCTGGAAGAGGATTTTCTTGTTGTTGTTTGTTTGTTTGATAAGGGAAATTGGAAGGGTTTGGAAGGGAAATTGCGTGAAGTTCCTGTCAGCTCGCTTGGCTGGCCTCGCTTGGAAAGAGCGGTGCGGAGCGATCTTTTATAAACAGCCTTGTCAAGACGTGGGAGGCTGTGCATGGTGTCTTAACATGTATGTGTGTGTTTGTGTGTGTGTGCACGTGTGCAAAATGTTATGTGTTATATGTATGAATGTTTGTGCAATGGGTGTGTATCTATATATCTATATGTGTGTGTGTGTGTATGTGCACACACACATGTGAGTGTGTGTGAGAATGTATGAATGTGTGCAAAATCTAGGTCATCAGCATTAGCAAAACACGGTTTCCTCAACCCTCTTGTCAAAGCCTTTCGCCACTTGGCCCTTGTGCCAAAGCCAATACCCTCCACCCCACACACAAACACACACACACACACACACACACACACACACACACACACACACTCACAAGCAGTAATGTCTTCTAAAACGCTCTCTCTCTCTCTCTCTCTCTCTCTTTCTCTTCTCTCTCTCTCTCTCTCTCTCTCTCTCTCTCTCTCTCTCTCTCTTTCTCACACACACACACACACATCCCACACACAACCCATCACATTTCCTCTCTGGGACAGGCCCTAATTTATTTATCTTTTGAGTGTAAACAAGGAATTCAAAGGAAAAATGTCTCATACAGAAAGGAGGAACATGTATTCCCCCCTTCCCTTCCCTTCCCCCCTCTGCAAGGTTGTAATATAAAACTGATCCTCCACTAGCACTACTTTCTGAGGCCTTATTTAACATCCAGGATATATAGTCAATCTTTTTAATGACTAAATCTTTCTATTCTTCATTTTTTTTTTTTTTTTTTTGCTCGGTAGCCGATTAAAAGCCAATTTCACATGGGACCAATTTTTTTACTATTTGGAGCAAATTTGCACATGGGAAATCACACATTTCTCTTGATTTCAATCTCTGTGGAGATGTGCCGTCTGCTATTAAGTTTACTAACATGTCTGAGGAAGTGGGCCTTGGGAGTGGGGCTGCGAATGGGAACGCAATGGGAACCTTTGCTCAGACCAACCCAGAGAATGACTTCAGCAGAAGATAAATGGGCGACGAGAGGTCCATCCAAGCGGTTCTGTCCAGGCGAAGCCTTCTCTGGAAGCTGAAGTACTTCAATAAGGAGGAGTTGTTAGTGACCTGAAGTGAAAACCGTATGCAGGGACCCATGAATCATGCCAAACCTTGGCTGTTTAGTAAGTTAAGGAGACGACTAGGGTGGTTTGAACAAGGGACAGATGGAGCTGCCTTCAAAACGTACCGCATTTCATTCTTTTCCACTGGGTTAAATAAACATGACTTTTGTTTATGTTTGTGACATGAACAAAAGATTGTGTGCATTTTAGGTCATGGATATAAAGCCTTTGTATTGTAAATCTACTGTGGATTGTAAAGTATGCAAACTTTGCCTTTGTTTATGTTAATCTCCGAGATCATCAGGACACAGTTCCTTTCAAGGCCCCATACAGTATGTTATGAAGAGCACTTGAAATGAATCTGGGAAGAGTGATTGGATGTGTGTGTGAGAAGACAGAGTGTTCTGCTGTTTCTGGGCTAGTTCAACCTGTCATGCCATTTACAGAGCTGACAAAAGCACAGCAGACTTCTGGAAAGTTCTTATCTCTGTGACATCACCCACTGATTGATGGGCTTATAGTCTCTGAGTGTTGTTCCTGGAGTCCTACGCAAGTTACATCATCTGACATTGTTGGAATTTCTCCTGTTTGGCAGTCTCTCCCTCTCTCTCTCACTCTCTCTCTCTCTATGTTGGACTACATTTCAGCTTCCTCTTTGCTAGGAGTGTACATTATAAGTTCTCCCCTCATGTGACATTATGATAAGCCACTGTAGAAATATTTGATAGCGTTGAAACTATTATTCAGTGATTTAAATACAAACTGCCATATATGTCACCTTATACACGCACACTGTATGTTCAGTCATTCTAAAGCGTTTGTGGCAGACAGTCGCACCCAAGCCGAAAATTGGATTTAATGAAATAGGCTGTTTCATTAACACCAGCGGCTTCACTTCTGTTAATTGTCCCCCTCCGTGTCAGGAACGCACAGCCTCCTGTGCGAAAAAGTGCTGCATCAGCAGTCTCTGAGACTTGATGAATTCATATTTAAAACCGGAATATCGCCGGGAGACAAATATATCCAGAAAGAGGGAGAACGAGAGAGAGAGAGGCAGGCCATAGACTTTTTTTTCTCATGTTATCCCAAGTGCCAGCATACAATATGAGGCCCAGTGGCGTGAGGATACTTGCTGTAACAATCCATCTCCCCATCTCCACATAAAAACCCTCCTTCACCCACCAGTGCACACATACAAGCAAGCCGACTCTATGCACACACCCATGCACACCGACTCTCTCACACACACACACACACACACACACACGTGATATGTTGTATCAGGGGGCTCTTTTGTCTGCAGGCTTTTGACATTGACCATATACGGGTCACTCTCCACACCCCCACTGTACAGCTGAGAGCGTGGTCACAGTCCTAGTTTTAAATAAACCAGAATGCAGAGAGGTCTCCACACACACACACACACACACACACACACACACAACATCGGTTTCCAAGAGCGCTTCAGAAGACAAAGTCACAGTCACGCTGTCTGTCCAGCTGTCTGTCTGCTTGCCTGTCTGTCTACCTGCCCACCTGTCTGTGTGTCTGTTTGGGAGGCTCTTCCATGGTTGCTGCTAATGATGCAAACACCCAGTGAGCCAAACAACTAGACTAGGAAGAGCAAGAGAGAGAAAGTGTGACCCCCCCTCTCTTCCTCTCTGTCTCTCTTTCGCTCTCTCTCTCTCTCTGTTCCTCTCTCTCTGTCTCACTCTTCCTCTCTCTCCCACACTTACATACATCCTCTCTCCCTTTCTCTCTTTGTAACCACCCCTCTCTCTCTCTCTCTCTCTCTCTCTCTCTCTCTCACTCTCTCTCGCTGGTAATTAGAGGTCCGTTCTCTCTTTTGCTGAGAGAGCACCTTGTCCTCTCCCCTGTTTCTGCCATCATCAAAGTTGTGCCTGTGGGGTTGCGAGCGGCCGTTAATAATTTAGGTGTGTGCAGGCTGCTCGGAGCAGGAAGCGCGCACTTATTGAGTTTGTAAACCATGTGATGATTTACGAGAACACCTTGCGTGCGTCACCCTCATTAAATAAAATCCTCTCCAGTTGTAATCAGGAACATGGCAGAGAGTGGCACTCTCCTTCCCTTTCACACTGCAATTTACCTATCGCTCACTATTTTACTTTAGTTATTTTAGGGGGCATGTGTGTGTGTTGCATGGCGTGGGGGGGTGGGGTGCATGTGTGTGTGTTGCATGGGGGGGGGGGGGGGGGGGGGGTATTTATGGTGATAGAGGTCTGCAGGAACATGATTGGAAGTTGATTTTACCTGGGGTGGTTGCCACAGTGTCTCCTTATTGCCACTGTTTGGTTAATGGGTTTGATTGTAGATAAGTTGTTAGTGACCTGAAGTGAGAGCAGACAACTTGTCAGCAGATTTACTACTCAGTCTGTGTGTGTGTGTGTGTGTGTGTAGGTGTGTGAAATACTGTAGCATGTTATTTTGTTAGATGCCTCAGACAGCAAAGTGCTTACTCGCTCAAACACGCATGTATGCACGTACGCGTGCACACACACACATACACACACACACACATACACACACACACACACACACACACACACACACACACACGCACGCACACAGTTTTGACAGACATCTTTCACCTTACCCTCTCCTCGGGTCAGCAGGCCAAACTGAAATGGGTCACCGGGAACAAGGGTCAACCCTCTAATGAACTCCCTTCTCTGCCACCCTGCACATTTTGGCATGGCTTCCCCCATAATCTGCCTATGACCCGAGGCCAAGTTGCTCTCTATAAATACAAACCGCAACATAATGTTTCCCCTTGAGCTAACGGTATGGAGGAGGCCACAGTTATTCACCCATACCAGTGCGGTGACAAGCAAGAGGCTAAAGAGCTGCCTCTAATTCAATTAGCCTCCGTGTAATTTCTCAGTGTAAAAATCTAAATGTATGTAAACTTAATTTCACCCAACGAGATTGTGCATTACCGCAAATAACTCATTAATGTTTATTAAAGAAAAGACGATTAGTAGAAACTGGTGCTGGACTAGGGCTAGGATACAGCTCCAGCTATAATATATAGCTGTAATGCCGTTTTTAATAAGCTGATGGTCATAAGTAGTGTCTGATTGATTCCATGTAAAATGACGTTGGTTAAAACGGCTGTGGTTTGTCTAAGCGCTCTCTCGCCCCTGACTCTGGTTTTACTTTCCGTCTTCCCTCTCTCTAGCCCTGTGTTTCTCTCTCTTTGTGGGTTTAGTGTGTCAGTCTAATGTGTTTTACTAAGATTATGCAGAGGGATTACTACCTGAGCGGAGAGGGTCTCGGTGAGGTTAAAAAATGCCTTTGATGTCCCCGAGCCCAAACAACACCTGGGGCCATCGCTTAGGAGAGGAGAGGAGGGGGGTGCTCTCTCTCTCTTTCTCCCTTTCTTTCTCTCTTTCTTTTTTGTTATCCTGAAGCCACAGCCCTTAATTGTCGGGGCACGTAACAAAAGGAGAGGTAACATTTTTGAAAGGTGACTCAGGAGGGGTCACGGGACGTTTTCTTTTCTCCGCATAACGCCTGAAAGATGCCAGGGTCTCCGCATCATCTGCTGGCCTCCCCGTCTGCAGCCGCTCTTTGAGGGAGGGCACCTTGATGCTGCTGCTGCCCAGAATGGATGGGTGGGTGTCGGTGTCATTCCCCGTTCCTTTGTCTCTCCTGTAGTCTCACTCTCTCTCTCTCTCTCTCTCTCTCTTTTCTCTTCACCATTCTCTCTCTGTCTTTTTTTCCACCAGTGTCATTTTCTCTCCCTGAACCTGATGTGTGTGTGTGTGTGTGTGTGTGTGTGTGTGTGTGTGTGTGTGCGTGTGTGTGTGTGTGTGTGTATGTGTGTGTGTGTGTGTGTGTGTGTGTGTCTGTGTCTGTGTCTGTGTGAGAGAGAGAGAGACAAAGAGAATGAGAAAGAGAGAGGGAAAATGTAAATATAGTTATTGCTCTCTTGGAATCCTCACTGCCATGTTCCATACATACATTCTCATGTCTCAGTCACATGAACAAAGACCCTCAGCAATCTATAAACCTCTTAACATCATAGCCCCCCCCCCCTGTCTGTTTAGTAGAGACTGATGTAAATAGGCAGGCCCATTAAGCCTGGGCTTTAAATGATCTTCTGTCTCCATAATAGCCATGCAAATGGGCTTCAGTGAGTCCACACAGCACTCAGTCATCAGCCAGATTCAGCCACAGGCCTGTTGCCACTGCACTGTGCCCTTAGGTTTGTCAGTATCTGCAGCCACAGGGCTGTTTCAGGGCGGTGTGTGTGTGTGTGCTTATGAGTGTGTGTATGCATGTGTGTGTGTGCGTGCGTGCAAGTGTTTGTACGTGTGTGTGCGTGTGTGCATGCGTGTGTGTGTGTGTGTGTGTGTGTGTGTGTGTGTGTGTGTGTGAGTGAGTGTTTGTACGCATGTGTGTGTGCGTGTATGAGTGTGTGTATTTCTACGGCAGTACGCCTTGAGGTTAGCCTCTTCCTTTAGTCTCTATTCCCTTTAAAAACATACATGAAGTCAATGATTACCTGACAACTGTTGGCTGGGAAAAGCCTTTGAAGCTCTCAGAACTTTGCTTCATGAATATGCAATGACATGCAAATCGCATTAGCTGAAAGATTTCAGGAGAGTGGGTAAAGGTTATCTTGATCCAGATGTAAGCATCGAGCAGTGATGGTATTAAAATAAAGCCAGCACTCTTGCTATGAATCCCTAAGCACTGGCTCAGCACATGCAGTGCAAATAAAAATGGTGCTGGCCAAGCTGTATATCTGCTGGTAGAGACAATAAAGTAATTGAATGAGAAGTCGTCAGTGTGACGTGGCGAATTCAGACACTACACAGCATAGAATATCAAACACATTTACTTATTTCCCGGTATTCAGTAACTCAAATGTCAACTGTCGATGTTCTACAGGAATGTCCTTCAGTGACTTTGGTTAGGGCAGCACCAGACTTAGAACGCTTAGAACGTTGTGGAGTCGCTGCACAGCTATTTCACAGAGCTACACAGCTGTCAAAGATTTGTTACAGTATTCAACAGAAAGCCCTACTAACCCTCATAGAACAGTTTTCTTTTTCATTAAAGGAACATTAATATAGAAAGTCCCATGTGGAACACATACATATTTAAAGCTCGAATAGGCAACCTTTTCCCCTGCTTCACCGAGGAAAGATTTCCTGCAGAAATGACTCGAATAAGCACCTGTTTAGATTAATCGACAACTTGTTAGAGTGTGAACAAACACCAAAAACCTAACAAAATATGTGTATTAAAGATGTTTGGGACAATTGTAGGTATATATTTTTACTTGCTCCAACTTCCTGTAAACGGTTCCAATCTACCATCTATTTTGTCTCATGAGAGCATGTTGTGCCTAACACCATGAAATAATCCATAAACTCTTATATTTCCTGAAGAGCTTAAGCCATGTTGGATCTGCACATCCTGTTCAGACACAGACAGCAAAGTGTCATGACGATCCAGCCGGGACAAACTGCAGAGGCTTCGATCCGCCGCCTCGCTCCCACCTCCGCTCTTCAGGGAGAGACAAACAGATCAATGGCGTCACTCGCGTCATTCACAGCTCCAGATGAGACCTCTCCTTACCTGCAAATGTCCTTTTTTTTGTTCGTGCGACCGTTTTTCCGACCACTCGCGTGTGCCGGCGAGAGGCACAAGAAGCCGCGGTCGGAATCGATCTCGCTGCCGCAGCAAACGACCAAATTAACAAGCGTAGAGAGAGTGTGATGTCACACTCAGCGACAGCCCAGGAAGCCACAAAAGGATAGAGGCCACGAACGAACGCTCCGAGAGGGGCGCCCAGCACGACATCCTGCTGCACAGATGTTGAGCGGTTTCCAGTTTGGCTAATGAACGCGCCGACATTGTTTTCATTAGCAGATTTCGTGTAGCAGCACAACAAACACCCCCACATCCGTCGCCAGTGTAAGCTAAGAGATTCATTATGGTCTCTGTGTAGTTGTTTGGCAAATTGTTGAACAGGCCAAATTTGTTTAATCATGATTACAATGACTGATCTGTCAGTATGAAGGCCTTATTAGAATGAGTAAAATGAGGCACTCACAGTTAATATGCAGCTTTGTTTTTCTACATATCACTTATGTAATATCCATGTAAATACAGGTGCATTTCAGAAGTCTGTCTACTTTTGTTACGTACAATCAGATATCTTCACAGCTTTGATGAAAATGTCTGCAATGAAAACAAAGCTCTGTCTGTCAGAGTTTATCAGTGTCGTGGGATTATCTTTTGGCTATGCAACATTTACTTTGGATGAGAACCTGTCAGCGTGCCATAGATTATGTTCCTTGAGTTGCATGGAATCCAGAACACCCAGATCCAATATAGAGTAGAACTTGCTTTTTTCACTCCAGAAACAACCCACCCTCCCTGCTCTGTGCAATCATGTTGGCCTCTCTGGCGCCCAGTTCAACAGACTGGATAATTCTAAGAAGAAAGTTACATATTCATTGTGCTCTTTCAATGAGTTTATGTATAGATATTCTAAGAATGAGATAAGAAAACATAAGATAATCGTCTCAAGATGGAGAAATTTGCATTGTTACAGCAGCAAAAGAGACAACAGGTATAGAAATGATGAGTAGCATGTGTACCTGTGCATGCACAGAACAACAACAACAACAACAACATCAGCACTACTGCACACTAACTGGATATGTACCTTTACTGACTAGCTTATAGGTAACAGTTTTAAATCTTGCCTCTGCTTTATGTTACTTAGATTTGGGGTCTGGTGTTTAGGATAATGGGTTGTGTGGGGGGTTAATAGGACTCTATGCTTGTGTTTCAACTACAAGGGTCCCTACGCTGAATTCCCTACTCCCTACACACTGCACAGGGTGTACAATTCACAGGGAACTTCACAGGGAGCTCGATTGCTAGAACAGTTTTATTTGAAATGCCCTGCCATAGTTGCCATAGAAATGTTTGGATTCTCGAGACGTGTCCAACGCATTATCCATTCAAAACAGTGGAGAGTTAGCTTGCTAGCTTGCTAACGTTACCTAGCTTGCACACACAAAACATTTCAGTCATGGTTTGGGATTACAGTAACAGCTTTTTTAGAATGTACAGGGTCTATTCCTCTCTAGTTTTCACAAACTCCAAGCATACAAAAGGCAAACAAATGACGTTTATCTGCAAATATGGCCGCGTCGGACCATCTACTGAACTCCAGGTGGCATCTAACTTCGGGTGAAGTAATGTAGTTATGTTCACTAGCTCCCTACACACTGTTCACTTCAGACTGAACACCGTCACTCCCTACGGAGCAGAATATCACTTAACATGGCTGAGCACCCTGTACAGTTGCCTTCACAGTCCACTACGAGGCCACTGGAATGCACCCTATGCCTCCTTTGGTCCTTAGTTTGGCCCCCACCCTTCCACCCCCCCGTCAGGAGAACAGAACGGGACAGGACAGGGGTCGCACTTCTAAGGGCTGAATGATGATTGAATGAGAGGGGATTTAGAGAGGGCCTGTCCTAGCCTGCTGCTGTGTGGCACCCCCATACCTCTCCACATCACCTTAGATCTTTGAAAGTTTACACACACACACACACACACACACACACACACACACAAACATATGTATACACTTAACAGCAGGTACATGTGTAGACTCTCTCTCTCTCTCTCTCTCTCTCTCTCTCTCTCTCTCTCTCTCTCACACACACACACACACACATACATACACACACACACACACACACACTCATACACACAACACATTCTCCTATACAATCAGAACTGTCTCTTTTACACACACACACACACACTCTCTCTCTCAGTGGTCTTCATGCATGTCCGTGGGTTTTAATTTCACAGGAACATGCTTACTGTACACGTGTAAGTGTTCATGAGTCCTGTAAGTTGAATGAAGCGAGGCCCAGGGCTACAGTGCCCTTGCAACCCTAGACTCAGTTACACCAACACTATTTCTGTCTTTCGCTCGTTTTCTATGATAGTTTTGCCCCCCCCCCCTCCTCCTTCTGTCTGCTGGTCTGTTATTGTCTGTCTGTTTTTTTTCTCTACCTGCTGCAGTCTCTCTCTATCTTTGTATCTTTATATCTTTCTGTCAATCTATCTATCTATCTATCATTTTCTGTCCTTTTCTTATTCTGGCACTGCTCACAGGTAGCACATGTGTACATTATGCAGGTCATTGTGTGTTTGGCCGCTGAGAGAGTTTGCTATGTGAGATGGTCAGTTGACAGTCTCCCAGAGCACAATAGGGCTAGTGAGTCAGTGTCTATTCTGTCCAGAGCCACGCTGCACCGCCGCGCTGGTGCCTGTCAGATGTCACGCAAGAGGCGGCCATTGTTGGGCGGCAGGTGCCCTGCTCAACCTTTGAGAAGGGCCAGGGAGTCTGGTTGCTGATCTGTATCATGCCAAAGTTGGGTGGAACAAAGACAACCTAGCACGGTTGTGAAGGCTCAAATCAAATCATGACCTCCTCCCCCTCACACACGCGCGCACACACACACACACACACACACACACACACACACACACACACACACACACACACACACACACCTATTCCCAGTCTCCATCCCCTCCCTAACTAATGAGCCACCTTTTGGAGAGCAACCCCCGCTGTCACCTCTGTCTCTCTCTCTCTCTCTCTCTCTCTCTCTCTCTCTCTCTCTCTCTCTCTCTCTCTCTCTCTCTCTCTCTCTCTCTCTCTCTCTCTCACACACACATACACACACACACACACACACACACACACACACACACACACACACACACACACACATACACAAACAAAGGTTGGTTGCAACCAAAAGGTGTGTCTCCGAATGATGTTACAGAAACCAGGTATTTATGCTTCTGTGTCTCACCTTATCAGATTACCTGCTCAGCTCCCCTCAGGGGCTCATGACATAAACAGATAGCTATCCATGCATGACCTCAGAGACATCACCCCCCCCCCCCCCCCCACACACACACACACACACACACACACACACACCCCAGCACACACACACACACACACACACACACACACCCCAGCACACACACTCCCCACCTCAACACACTCCACTGGCCCAGGTGGGTCTCCCCTCTCAAATATCAGGCCATAAAGCTAGCTGGCAGGAACTGTAACAGCACTGCTTTTTGTTCGCAGAGGAGATAAATAGAGCAGGAATGAGATTTGCGTCGGTACGTGGCCTTAAACGCTATTTAATGAGCCGCCTCCATTGTCCCGCTTAACATCGGCAATCAGACAATATCTCTTCCCTGTGACCTGCACCCCCCAACACAGCCTGTGACGGAGCAATGTGAGAGAGAATCCACCTTGGAGATGGCAATCATTTTCAATTATGATAATCTCACTGCGTGTTGTGTTGATAACGCCCAACTTGATCAGATGTGGCCTACACAGATAGGAAAACACACGTGTGTGTGTGTGTGTGTGTGTGTGAAAGGGGGGCAGGGTGTGTTAGATCTGGGTGATGACTTACTGGAGATGCATGTTTGCACTATTTTATTCGTTTTTAATCTACGTATTTATTTTTTCTACCGGCTTACTTATCGCCCAGGAAGCATTTGGGGGCGGGGGGGGTGGATTGAACTCCAGTGCATGGCAGTGTGGCAGTGTGGCAGGCGCGGCGGTCTAAATTGTATGTAAATCCTGGTAATTGTGCGGCACGGAGTAAATTCTTGCCGTGGTGTGTGTGTGTGTGTGTTTTTGCCGTGCCGTTCACCTGGGCGCTGATAGCATCAGATTTCAGAGCCGCCGCTGTAGCTCGCCATCCCCCGAGGCCTGCCACTGTTTATTTAAACCCTTAATCGTTTTATGGCATCTTCCTTCTCGCTGTTACTGAAGGATGGAAGAGAGAGAGAGAGAGAGAGAGAGATAGAGAGAGAGTGAAGAAGAAGAAAAACAAAAGAAAAGAAACAAACCTGATGCAAATCTCATGCTGGATGGGATACCATGCGTATCCAGCAACAAACCCATATCTCTGCCCTCCTCTTTTTTTACTTTCTCTCCTTTCTTTCTCCACCTTTCTCCTCCTTCTTTACCCCCTGGGGATGTTGCTTTTTATTAATCTAAACTCGCAGGCACAGTGAATCCTAACCTGTCCTAATGCCTGTCTCTGCTGAGAGATAAGCATTTCAATTGAAAAGTGTCTGCATATCATTTTGTCCCACTTCCCTCTCCTGCTCTTGTGTTTTAGTGTTTGGGGGAAGGGGTGTTGATGCGTTCCTTTGTACGGGTCAGAGGTCAAAGGTGAGGGTGTCTCCAGGAGCCCTCCTGCCACCCCTCCCGGAGGTCAGCTGTCACCCTCGGGCGATGGGGTTCCGTGTGCATGATTCTCTGGCTCTGTGTGTTATTTCACTGCTGCTAAAGTTAGCACACACACATACACACACACACACACATAGAGTAGTCTCTCCAGTGTATGTAGAAACTGGTTTAGTTATAGCGCATATTCAACAGCATAACAGTTCTATACAACTGCATCTATCTATGCATCTATCAAAATGCAAATCTAAATTGTAGAATGTGTCTATTGTAAGTATTCTTTAATCTCGTAAAAGCACACTTGTAAAATACAGATACCAGTGTACCATGTGTAAAATACCAGATACCGGTAAGTACAGGACCAGTATCCAGTGTCATTCATTGTCTATATAGCAAGGTAAAATAGGAATCTGTCCTTATACAGCTCTGGAAAAAATGAAGAGACCCCTGTACATTCTTCTGATGTCATCCTAAGGTTGCGTGACATGCACATGAGTTGACGGTCATATTCAAATTTGCAGTGGTCTCTTAATTTTGAATATGACTGTCAACTCATTCAAATGTAACTCAGCAACTATAGGATGACATCAGAAGAATGTGCAGTGGTGTATGTATTCATCTTCAGGCAGGTGAATGTAAGCACTGGGAGATATGGCATGATATTGGCATGATCTTAGTTGCATATGATTGAAATGTAACGCCTAATAAAATGGGATGCCTAGGATTGGTAAGAGTAAACGGAGCATGCTTTCCTTGAACAGCTTGTAATATGAAATCAAGTTCCTTTTCCTACGAATAATTAAATGTATTGATGTCCTGTCTCCCCGCAAATCACAGGATATCAGATGACATGTCACATTTTTACAGCTGACGTCTTCCTCTTCCCCCTCCTCATCTTTCTGGAAGACACTTTTACAACTTGAGTGAGAATGGGCTTGTTTGCAGAAAACATGGGAGCTTTAGCCTAGGGGACCACATGCACAACACCCCCCGCATACACACACTTGTTCACTCATACATACACATGCATGCACACACACACACACACACACACACACACACACACACACACACACACACACACACACACACACACACACACACACACATCACTCTTTCTAAAGCCTGTGTGTGTGTGTGTGTGTGTGTTTATAAATCAGGCACGGAGCATTGTGATGTGTAAAGGCACTTCCTTTGGGTCCCTTGGGTGTGTGTGTGTGTATGTGTGTGTGTGTGTGAGTGTGTGTGGAGTGCAAAGCTACACTGTTCTGTCACGTCACACACAAAGCAGGAAGTGCCTCCTCAGTTCTTCATTGCTCCAACTTAGGAGTGGAAAAGTTTGACACACACACACACACACACACGGGTGATGTATTCACAAACACACATGTAGTAACACCCACAGCAACCGTAATCACATGTGAATATAGACACACAAACACATACAGATATGCTTAGAGCACATATACGCATACACAAACACACACACACACACACACACACACACACACACACACACACACACACACATTTAGGAGGGGAAGAGGAAGAGAGGAAGGAGTAGAGAGCAAGTGAGCTCCACAGACTTCTCTCCCTAAGGAATATGGACTGGTGTGTTACTAGTGGAGGCTTGTGTGCACCTCTGATTGTGTGTGTGTATGTGTGTGTGTTCACACTCGTGTGTTTGTTCACTCTGCCCCAGATTTGGAGCTCCTGCTGCACTTGCGGCTGTGGTGCCTGTGTGTGTGTGTGTGTGTGTGTGTGTGTAAGCGCGCGCACATGTGCACTGCTCTGGTGCCTGTGATGATTCTCCACCAGGAAGGAACAGAGAAGGTGCAGCCCCAAAATCTCTCTCTCCCCCTCTCTCTCTCATTCTCTCACTCTCACTGTGTTGGTTTATTTTTGACTCTGCTTTAAAGTTTCATTCATTCATTCATTTACTTAATCCCTCTCTCTCTCCCTCTTTCTGTATATATATATATATATATATATATATATATATACACACACACACACACACACACACACACACACACACACACACACACATGTCTGTATATCTTGGTCCCCATCTCTCTCTCTCCGTCTCTCTCTCTTTCTCTCTCCCTCTGTTTTTCTCTCCCTCCCTCCCTCATACTTTTGCTTTTGTGCGTCCTCTCCTCATACTGTGTGTACTAATGGACAGATGGCAGTCTATTGTTTACTGAGCCAAGGTACCATGCGCTACAGTGCCTTATCTGCCAGCACAGCGGAAACTGGGATGCTGCTTCTGCTTGACCCACCTTCACCGGCCACCAAAAGAGAGGGAGAGAGAGAGAGAGAGAAAGGGCGAAAAGAACAGTTAATAAAGATTTACAGTGCTAAATGTCTTGAATGTGGTTTCCTTGTTTCAACCTCGTTTATGTGTGTACGTGTGTATGTGTGTGTGTGTGTGTGTGTGTGTGTTATTCCAGTTGTAGACATTTGTCAGTACATGACAAACACACAAACTCACATGCTGACACACATACTCTGCCATCACACACACACATACACACAAACACGTAAGGACGCACACACACACAACAACATCAACAACAACAACAACAACAACGTAAAAAAATAGAAATAAAACAGATTGGCTCTCTCTCTGCCACTCTAATCGAGAGCAGCACGGCCCGGCAGCCCTGCAGGCCGAAGGTGATTTCTTGACTGTGGGTGCAATCAGCTCTGACCAATCAGTAATGAGGGTTAATCAGCTGATCGATTGGCTGCTGAACGTGGTGGGGGCCGCTGCGGCTCCTGTCCGACTGGGCTCGGCCCTGGAGGCCCCCGGGGGCCGAAGGGGCTGGGAACTTTTAATTATCCGCAGCTACTCCTGTGACTGAATGGTCAATGGCCCAGGCTACCGCGGCACTGCCGGCTTGAATAATAATGGCCAAACAATGCAGAGAGTGCGGGGAGCTTCAGAGAGGGCTGAGAGAGGGGGGGGGGCCTCCTGCCGCAGACAGCACGCGGGGGCTACTTGTATCATTAGATAAGAAGCCGCTTAATTACTCCTGAAGGAGGAGGAGAATGACCCTCACATCCCCTCTCACTATGTGTGCTGCCAACAGGCACCAGTCATGGATGCCTCTCTCTCTCTCTCTCTCTCTCTCTCTCTCTCTCTCTCTCTGGGTTTGTTTGGTGTTTTTTTAGCAGTGAGAGTAGTGGAAATCTGCCACAGCAACCACAGAGGCTGTACAAGAAAAGGGCTTGATGATTGGGGGGGTATGGCTGCCATATGTTAGCAGCATGGAGAACATGCTGGCCAACAGTTTACTGTCAGTGGAGGGTGGGGTGGACAGGGCTTGACAGGGATGATGACAGTCATGAGGTTACGGCTGAAGAATACCCTCCGAGTAACCATTAACAAACCTGTGACAATGGACGCTTCACTGGAACTGATTGACATCCAACAAACAGGCACAACCCTTATCTTAGCCTTAGCTGGCCTAAGACTGATTCACTATCGGGCAGTTATTTGTTGAGATATTTGTACGCATTCTGCATATTTTTCTTATCGTAATTAAACATGGAGCATTTCCCAGATAGGAGGATTACTGTGACTTTCTAGTGTGTGGAACAGCATTATATCACCCCTTTACTTCTCAGCATCTTTCGGCTCTGATCTTGGCATGGGACCCTTTGTTTTTAAATGGAAAAATAAATAAACAAAATAAAAACAACAACAAAAATCCAGAGCCTTTTGTGAGCAGAGAATGATCTTGGAAATGAGCTATGTGTGCAAGATATGGGATTTTAAGGTCAAGGGATAATAAATAGCTGGGGCTGTGTTTGTTGCCAAAACACAGGCAACGGCAGTGGTGCGATCAATAAATTCATGAGAGTGTCTCAGGATGGAGGCACCACGAGAGAGAGCCGGGGAGGGAGGCCTAAAGATGGTGCTATTCAAAGACACACCAGCCAAAGAGTCCAGAAAGCCTTTCCTTGTGATTTTACACACAAACACACACACACACACACACACACACACATGCTCACAGACACACACACAAAACCACACACAGGCTATTTGCGTGACACTGTGCAGGATTCTTTTACTATTTATATTGCCATATATACTGGCTTTTGTGCAGTCAATTCAGAATTGTCCAGTTTTTTCTAATTAATCACAGAAGATTTTCGTTTTGCCTGAAGCTAAGTTCTGTGTGTGTGTGTGTGTGTGTGTGTGTGTGTGTGTGTGTGTGTGTGTGTGTGTGTGTGTGTGTGTGGATGGGAGGGGGTGACTCACAATAGCAAGCCAGAGCTTATACATCAAACACAGATCTCCCTCTCTCTCTCTCCCTCTCTGTCTCTCTCTCCCTCTTTCTCTGTCTAGCCTCCTGTCTCTCCCTCTATCTGGCTCTCCTCTCCTGCCATTCTCCTTCCACCCTTTGCTTTTTGTGCAGGAAAGCATTACTAGCTCCCTCTCATACCACCCTTCAATCCCCCAATCCATCTCTCTCTGTCTCTCTCCCTCTGTCTATTTCTCTGGACCCCTGCCCCCCATCACTTCCTCTCTCTCTATCTCTCTCTCGCTCTCTCTCCCCGCATCCCAATTTCCTTCCCTCTGTCTTTCTTTCTTTCCCTGCATGTCTGTGTCCCTCGCTCCCAACATCCCTCTCTCCTTCTCTATCTCTTTCTGTTTGTGTCTCTCTCCCTAACCTCTTTTTCTCTTTCTTTCTGTATTTCCCTTTCTCTCTTCCTGTATGTCCCTCCCTCTGTCTCTCTATTCCTCTCTCTCCATCTTTCTCCCTCCATCTCCATCTCTGCTCTCCATCCTTCTCTCTCCCCCTCTCCTCTCTCTCTCTCTTGCTCTCCCACTCTCCATCCCTCTCTCTCTCTTTCTCTCCATATTTCCCTCTCCCTCCCTCCCTCCCTCCCTCTCCTTCTCTCTCTCTCTCTCTCTCTCTCTCTCTCTCTCTCTCTGTCCTCCCCCCTCCCTGTCGCTCCTCTCTCCTCAGCGGTGGCTGCACAGGCCTGGCCCCTCAGGGCACGCAGGCAGAGGCGGCCGGATCTGTCCTCTGCCGTGTGACTTGTTATTTTTATCTGAAGCCACTTTCCAGGCCCAAACCAGCTCCTAAAGCTTAGTCTAATTTATTTTACTCTCTCCTTGGCTTTTGTTTTCTGTCTGTATTTTTTTATATATACAGGGAGAGGCGAGGAGAGGAGGGGGGGGGGGGGGGTATGATTTTGAGGGGGTGGACATTTTACAATGTCTTGTTTTATTACCATATGAAGTAGATTTAAGATAACCAAACAGGGCTGACTTGGTATGCTGAGTGCATGTACTTATTAAAGCGCATGACTTGGTTTGTGTACCACAGGAATATTTTTTTGTGCAAATCTTCATTTTAGAGATCAGCAATACATATACAGGTCCATACAATTGCCTAACAGATTATACTGTATTAAGCCTGCACATTATGAGCAGGTATTGAGCATGCATGTGTATGTGTGTTTGTATACTGTATGTTTGTATACTGTATGTTTGTGATATTTCATGTCCTGTCCATGTTTAGACAACTAACGGTTAATCGCATGCAAATAAATCAGAATGGAATATATAGAGCTACACACATGTTCATGACAACACATGATTTCAGTGGCCCAGCACAGAAGTGATTGCAGTATGGCCTTTTATTGTGAACATTTCCCTTTGTCAGAGACTATTTCTTAATGGAGGACAAGCAACCTTTTCTTCCAGAGGAAGCCCGTTTGGCGAATTGAAGATCGATGTGGGGGTCATGGCGTGTCAGAAGAGGTAAAGCTGAAACAAGAAGGAGATTGTTCCACCACCATCATTCCCTGCAAATAGAGGTCCAGTGGTCAAGCCAAGGAGCGGAGCGTGAAATTTTATCACAGGCCAAGGACAATAGTCCAAAATGCTAGTTAGCCCCCTCTCTTGTATTTCTAGTTGTGCTCCAGCTGTTGTATTTATATATTTTTGAACATTTCTCAGTTGCCAAGTTCTACACCTACAGGTGTACATTCTGCACATCTGAGAGGGTGCTGTATTATACCATACATTTGAGATGCTTCAGATTTGGGACCATTTGGGACGCTAATTGAAGCCAATGGTCTTTCTCCCCCACAAAGACCACCGACAGTGGCTGTGTAGGGGGGTGGATTGTTTTTGCCGAGGCCCATGATTGTCTCATTGATAAGTGTGGGAAAGAAACATGTGGGCACCCCGAGTGTAGCACATAAGGGGCTTTTTGTCCTGCCAAAGGCCCCTCTCTGAGACGCAGACCTTGCAGTGTCGGCTTTGTGTCCGATGGAGCCGTAAAGTCAGCGAGCCATCCGGGCCGACCCAGCCATAGGGCCTCCCTCCTGGGGTTCGTCCTGCCTCTCGTCCTGGAGCATCCACCGTGGGTGTCAGGGCAACCCCACCTCCCCCTCTCCTCAACCCAGCGGTGGCCAGCACCTCCGAATGAGCTACCACGGCCACTTCATTGTCTCCCCCACAACGCTGTGTGACCGGAAGGGATGGCCGGAGAGCGCACGTGACGGATAGGTGGGGGACAGGGCAGTGGCCTGTCACGGAGGTTAACTTATTGCATGTGTTGCCCCGGCCTCACAATGGAGGCCCCTCAGGAGATCCTGCATTAGCCTCAGCATGGAGGTAATTAGGTGGCCATGTTGAGAGGTTCAGATGTGCCATTGCCCGCCCACCCCACCACTGCCCCTCTCTCTCTTCATTTCAACCAGCCTTTACCCCCCTCCATCCCTGCACTTCTAAGCACCATGGTGTTCTAACTGTTAAGGCAGTTAGAACTGGTTGGGCCCTAGCTAGCCTTGACACTCCTACACCAACCTCTCTTCAAGGGTCAGATCCTGTTGGAAACGTTATTTAAACTAGCACAGGTGTTATCGCACATACACCCCCTTCCACACCACACCTCACCTCACCTTTCGCTGTCACTCCCTGAGGGGACTGGAGTGCGACTGCGCTTGTATCTCCCTTGTGCAGCCAGCTGCTTATGACAGCACAGAAAAAGAGAGCGAAATAGAAAGAGAGGGGGGGGGGGGGGGGGGGGGGCTAACAGCATTCTATACTTCTAGAATGTTCTGTTAGTATGTACGTTTACCCCCCCAAGGGCAGGTCTGCCTAATCTCACTGGGGCTATGCTGACCTAATGTTTCGGTCAATTAGCATCAAAAATTAGCATGGAGCTAACAGGACAACCCCAACAGTGAAGCACACAACTGCACAAGGTTGTTGGAGAGCCATGTGAGAGAATGTCCTTCCGACGGACGGAGAAAAGGTTGAACTGAGTGGAGAGGAGAGGAAAGGCAGCTGGGAGAGGGTTCAGTTGGTAGGAGGGGAACATGGCCGCCTGGCTAACAGGAGCAACACAACACAGGGACATCTGGTTGCTAATTGTAATGAGGTCAAGATCTGACAAGGACTTGATAAATGGCTGCTTGATCCAGTCCACTTCCTCCGGTCAAGTGATAAGGCTGTGGGTGGTACAACCGGTCGCCTGTCCTCTTCGCTGGACTCAGGACAAATGACAGCAGAAATCCATCAGGTCACATCTTATCGGCCCCCACATCAAATTCATCACCACCACGCACGTTGTTGAAGAAAAGGTTAATGCGGCATCATAATGTGATCGTGATATTCCATTTAGACTTTGCATGAACTCTGATTGAACCCCACTGGGTTGCCACCACCGGAGACAACTTCAGTCGGCCACGGCTTGTCATCGCTTGCGAGTGAGCGAGGTAAGGCCAGGGGAATTCAATTAATCCAATTACAGGCCATTTGACGCAAGCTCTGTCGGAAAGTCCTGGGACTTCGCCACAAAAAAAGCTAACCTGTAATAACACTGGTGACTCCTCCTTAATTGGTGTGTGTGTGCGTGCAGGTAGGGATTTGATGGAAACGACAGCACTCAGACAAGCACACACCAGGGCAAGAACTGGCAGGTGTTTTTGTGGGATTTCAATGGCAGTCATGTGCCTAGACACGCTTCATAGGCAACGAATGGGAGAAAAGAGTACTTAGGGTGGCTGAAAAAAGGAGAGATTTGCGTGCGTGTGAGTGTGTGTGTTTGCAAACTCGCTCTCCAGAAAACCACCGTCCGGGGCGGAAAAAGGAGGGGAGGAGAAAATAGGATGGGAGGGGAGGGGCAGGGAAGACTCGCCTGGCCCTCCATCATGCAGCTAAAGTAGGATTTGAGTCAGACGGTTTGGCCGCACTATGGAAACATTCCTTCTCATATGTCATAAGGCACAAGATGAAGGGCGTGCCAGTCATTCACTGCTCTCCCCCAGCCTCCTGGTGCTCTGCCTGGCCCATGTTTGCTATTGTTTCCCTGATCTCACGTCAGCAGCAAATTATTAATTGCTGTAACAAGCTCATAAGTATAAGTATATATACTCTTTGGATCCCGTGAGGGAAATTTGGTCTCTGCATTTATCCCAATCCGTGAATTAGTGAAACACACACAGCGAGGTGAAGCACACACTAATCCCGGCGCAGTGAGCTGCCTGCAACAACAGCAGCGCTCAGGGAGCAGTGAGGGGTTATGTGCCTTGCTCAAGGGCACTTCAGCCGTGCCTACTGGTCGGGGTTCGAACCGGCAACCCTCCGGTTACAAGTCCGAAGCGCTAACCAGTAGGCCACGGCTGCCTCACGGTAACACCCACACAATAAGATGTGTTCCTAGGGATACCTTGCCTTAAATAGTTTTGGGTGGAGATTTTCCTAAGGTTTACCACACCTGTGTCTTTTTCAACACATGCACATCCTATTTATTACAGTAGTGAAGTACTGAAACTCAGTACTTAAGTAAAATTTCAAATAACCAGGGAAATATTTACTCTAGTAAAAGTAGAAGTACCACAATGACACCCTACTTAAGTAAAAGTAAAAAGTACCTGCTTTTAAATGTACTTTAGTAAAAGTACTTGCATAATTATTTATACTCTTAATGTCTATATTCTAATAATAAAAAAACAGTATGGGCTGTGGGATTTTAATTAAGTTAATTTTAGGTTAACGTAGTTAGTTTTAGGCTAGTGTAATTGTGCTTTTGTGCTGTGCTGTTGCCCAGTTTACATTCCAACTTATGATTTATATTTTAATAATTTACACTGGAATCTTCACAAGTCGTCTTTTGATCCTGTTATTTGGAATCCTTTCTGTAAATAGGCCCATGGGTGGCTCATTGACATTGCTTCAGACTCTGTCTGCTGTGAGCGAGTGCGGGTGCTGCTGCCCAAAGGTGCCCAATGCTGCAGTTGTATATATAGGATCATATCTGATTGGTTCAAAGATTTAGAGCGGGACGCGTAGTGCTCTACAATCTTTGGTAGCCACCCAACTTCACTGCTGAAACAAACATGTGCCGGTCAGGTAGGCATTTTGGAGGAAAAAAAGTAACAAAGTATTTGTACTTTGTTACATTCCACCACTGCCTGCATGTACCACCCCAGAACCTTTTACCTTAAAGACAGCCATGTGTGTGTGTGTGTGTGTGTGTGTGTGTGTGTGTGTGCGTTTCCTCACCCATACAGCCCTATAGAAATGGGCACACTTCCCACACAAAACAGTCCAGCCGGTGGCCTATCGCCTCAGCTGGCAGTGGGCCCCTACAAGAATAAAAAAGCCTCCACGACACCCTCGGTCCCCTGACCACCTTTCACTGTGGCATGTCTGAATGTGTGTGTGTGTGTCGGGGGGGTTGATGGTGAGGGGGGGCATACAGACAATGCATTGTGGGTTGTCTGTGGGGCTTCTGCCCCCATTAAAGACTAGTGACGTCCAGCTGCTTGCACTCGTCCTGCAGACTGTGGGCCATTGTGTGGTGGAGAGGACGGCTTTAGTCACAACCCAGCCCAATAGACTCCCACTGGTGATCTATGGGCGGCCGGCCGGCTGGCCTGTCGGCTGGGGCTGGGGTTGGTGGGCCTGAGTGCTGGCTCCACAGAGCTCTGTGGGTGTCTCGGTCCTGGAGGTGACGGATAGCCTGTCAGGAACCCCATCCAGAATCCAGACTAACATCCTTAAAGACTGAGGCGTCTGTCACTTAACAACCGACCCCCCTCACACATACACACACACACAGTTCATCTCCTTCACACACATACACATACACAGAGAGTTCACACACACACACACACACACTAAACAGTGTCCCGCCGGCGGGACGGTTACCCACCTCCCCCAACATCCTAAATCAATTGTATGCACCATATTGCTATGTAGCATAGTAATGTTATACACCATTTCAAAGCTTTGGCTCTTGGGAATCCAAAAATGACAACTTTTTTCATGTACAATAAGTATAGTGTTTTACATTTTCAGGTTCATTTGATTATGTCTTAATTAAATTTGATTCAAAATGCCCCCCTCCCCCTCCTCCGCTTTTAGTGCTACTCTGACTTCTGGCTGCAGTGTAGCTGCAGCACCATAAGTAGATGCAACATATTGGGTACTGAAATATTCACAAGAATCCATAGAAAATGAATCTTCATGTTGTATTATCCAATATTAGTTGTACAGATGTATAGTTTATCTTATACACACTCATTGAACCAACAAAGTAAATGCAAAAATAGAGATCGTTTTGTAATTATTCCCTATTTTGTGTAGTAAGTCTATATCAGAACACCTGACATACAATCTAAATAGTCCACAAGAAACCTCAAAGTGTTACCTTTCATTTGAGACCAGGGTTATGCTTCTACACAAAGGGGTTCATGTGCAGTAAGCATTTGAGTGTCAGTATGCATTTTGGATAACAAAAAGTCCTATGGGGAGTTTCCATAGGCATTTTACAAAACACATGAGCACCTTGGCAAATAATGGTCTAAAGCACTTATATTTTCATTCTATATTGATCTACTTTTGCACACAGCCTCACACGACCTGGTGCTAGGGCTCAGTTGTGTTATAGGGATATCAAGTGACCTAGAGGGCTGTAATGTGGTCAGTTCAGAGATGCTTGTAATCCGGCAGAAAGAAAAAACTATATTCTAGCCTCTGTAACTCTTTGTGAGTACATCACACATTCATTTTGACTGTCCCATTTGAGGTCCTCAGCTTTCTATAGAGGTCCAATATTTGATGGTAGGCCCCAGAAGAGGTGGGAACAATGCCCTTGTAAATAGGCACAGTGCAATTTCAGGCAAAAAAATATTTTTGAAATTTTAGTTAAAACATACTTCCCAAAATTAATAAAGATAAAGTTGTATTGCACTTGTGTGAGAATGGCGGATTTCTGTCAAATATACTGTAATGGTAAGTATATGAATTAGAGTATTTGGAAAGATCCATTTGCCATTCAAATCGCCATTCCTCTCCACCTCTTCACAATAAAACAGTCTTTCACCCATGAATACATATTATGTGTAATGTCTAAATGCAATTTTCATGTAATTATTATGTAAGTAGCTATGAATAAGACTTTATACCTTCACATTCAGAGTTATGTACTAGATGTCTATTTTCGTATGGTTATGTTAGGGTGCATTTAAGTCATATTTGCGTCCCTGTTGTTGGGGCACTGGTCGGTCATCATTAAGATTTGTTGGCAAGGAGACATGCACAGTTAGTGGGTCTGGTCGTAAAGGGTGTATTAATGGTTTATGTACCTCGCCAGAGCGTTGTTAATGGCAAATGACATTTACTGTGTGTGGCAGAGAGGGCCATTCAGTACGCTATATGTTTTATCTATCATGTCAAGCACTCAATATAAAAAGCCTTCAGTAATATCAGAGCAGCCCTGACACAAAAGGGCCCTACCCCTGGGCTAGGTTTAAACCTCTTCTGTGTTCTCCAAAGCAAAATGAATAGTTTATATTTTTTTTTCTTTACCCTGCAGAAATGTATTGAGTTGAAGGTGTTTTTTACAGCAGAGATGAACAAATGCAGCGAGGAGAAAGCATTTTATACAGCTGCATAGAAAAGCCACCCTTTTTTGATGCACTGAATAATTTTCAGCATTTCGCAATCTTATCAAAATGACTCCACTGCTGTTTTTAATTGTCGTCCATTGCAAAGTCGTAACGGCTTTGTCGTTTGTCGTAACATAGCACGTATGTGCCAATGGTAACGACAACTGCAGTGATGATTAAGGCAATCATTGCCTAATTATTGAGCATGGTGGAGTCTTGTAATGAGCATTTCGACAAACAGCCAAGCAGAGGAAGAGAAGAGAAGGGCAGGGGGGGAGAAGGGAGAGGCCTGTTTTTGTTAAAGCGTGACGCCTGATTGAAGTGTAAGGTTTGGGCTAATTGCATCCAAGCCTCAGCTCAGTCACAGATGCCACACTTGTGCATCAATAAATGCTTATAAGTAACTTATTTAGGGCCGCCTTCCATGAAGGGAAATGGCATGACTTAAAGCACAGGATCCCGAGGCTATTTTCTCTCTCTCCCCCTCTCTCTCTCTCTCTCTCTCTCTCTCTCTCTCTCTCTCTGTCTCTTTCTCTCTTTGTCTTGTCATCCTGTATCTTTGAATCTATTCACCACTTCAGAGAAAGCAGGAGAACATAAATATTCTTGCTTTAAAGGTTTATTGCTCCTCCTGCGTGTGTTGTCTCACATCAAAGTCATGTTGAAACGGTAGATTGCGTAACACGCCCTTAATCAAATACTGTAGCATTTCTGTTTCTTTTCTTATTCCTTCATGGCCTAATGGTGATGTTGCCTTTGAACAATAAACAGAGAGACACAATTGAATGTAATTTTGGCACTATCTACATAAGGTTTGTTTTTTTTACTCACATAGTGCTGAAAATAACTTGTGAGAAATAGCTGTTATTTCAACTTACTCAGAGTTGACTGAAAGTGGGGTAGGATGATTTCTGTCCTTATTATTTTTTCCACTTTGGGAATTGGGAATGTTGCTATCTTTTACAGCACAACATCATCATCTATTTGCATTTTTATTGCATGTCTCTCCCTAACAACTGCAAATAGGGCACAGTGACAGAATGGTTCTATTAAGTTAATGTAAAGTGTTTCTTTTTAATGTAAAGGGAGTTACGAATACTCATAAAGGAGGCCTGTACATAAAATCGCTCATTCGGGTAGTGATTTTATTTTGGCTTTGTTTGACAGGAATAACCGTGAGAAAGTTGCTGTCTCCAAAGACGCTTCGAAGGGAAGCCTATAAAACTAAACAAGTTGTGTATGCATGTGTGTGTGTGTGTGTGTGTGCATGTGTGTGTGTGTGTGTAAATGAATGAGTCCTCAGCGCTTTGAAGTGGGAGCGTCATGCGTTTTTTCGCATGACACATCTTGTTGCCTTGTGTCAGTGCTGGGGCATTGGCTTATGAATTTTCGGCGTGTGTGACAGCTTAGCGCTGTCTTTCTTCCCTGGCTCCCAGAGCTATGCAGAGTAGCTGTGCTGGAAGATCCACTCAGATTTGCATATAAGCGAATAGACTGACCTCCTTAGCCAGCTCCACTTAGCTGTATGATGTAAGCCAAAGCAAGTGGTGGCGTCCTACCAGACATTCAAGTTGGATATGTGCTAGCACTCAGTCAAACAGGGGCTCATCATGGAATAATCACACAGGATATTATACAGTATGAACATTTAGAATTGCCTCCGAATTTTGAGTCTGATGAAGCGAGCTCAAGAAGGTCTGCCTGCTAAAGCAAAACGTTTCTGCAAAACATTTGATTTTAAAAAACTATGCAACTACTCTTATCAATACAGTATGCGTGTGTGTGTGTGTGTGTGTGTGTAAATAAAGCAATGCACTCAGTATGAAAGCCATCACCATTAGCATTCTTCCTGTTTGTTATGGAAACAATATCAGAGACCTTGCATGAAAACAACTCATCTACAAACTCTGAAAGAGGTTGAGAGAGCTGAAGAATGCATGCTATGCCTCAAACGGTCCCCCTCATTCAGACCCAAAAGCACTTTGTTCAGCTGAAGAAGGCCATCACATCTGGCTTTTTCCATCTTACTGACCCCACTGAGACTTCTCTTGCCTGTGTGTGTATATATACTGAGTAATGAGAGAGTAGTAGTAGTACAGTAGAACAGCAGTAGTAGATTTCTTGGATGTGTCCTAGTCCCCTGCATTTAGTTCTTTAGATGTGCATTCATTGCATGGGACATATTGGTCCTCCACAGATACAGCATTCAGACACATACACAGACAACCACATCCAGGCAATTTGTCAGGGAGAGTTTTGTTTATAACCCAATGCTTGTGTTATGAGGGTAAAGCCAAGCGCGTCCATACTCTTAACAATGTGAGCCTGATTAACTGTATGGGGAGGGGGGAACACGTGGAAGTCCTTAGGCCAGTGCGGAGGGTAGAGGAGAGGGGAGGACGCAGGAATGGTACTCGCCCCCCCACCATGGCTAAAGGAGGTGGTCGAGGGCCCGTTGCTGGGTGGCAGCTTTTCCATGACATCATTCGTCAGGCATTAAACCCATTAACAGGTCTGCACAATCTCTCTCTCTCTCTCTCTCTCTCTCTCTCTCTCTGTCTTTCTTTTTATCTCTATTTTATTCTTTCTCATTCAGTTTTTTGTTGTCTCTGTTTTTGTCCATCTGTATTTCTGTCTCTTTCACTCTTTCTCTCTCTATGACTGCCTGCCTCTCTCCACCATGTCCCCCCATCTCTTGGTATCACTCTCTCTCTCCCTCTTGGTCTCCCTCCCTCCCTTCCTGTGCCAGCCGTAGGAAGGAGGACAGTGTGGGAGAGCAAGCACGCTGTTGTTTTTTTTACTAAATTGGGGTTCCAATGTGGCTCGTTGCCAGAGACCTGGCTGTGCATTTCTTCCGGGAGCTAATTCACTGCATCTTTTATCCACTATGTGAACAGAGACCTCTCCTCGCCTCTCCTCTCTGGGCAGGATGAGTTGCTATTGCCCCCTGAGACTGTGCGAGTGCGCGAGTGGGTGAGGAACGGAGTTGAGGAAACGAAGGAGGGAGTTAAAAAGAGAGTGAGTGAATGAGTGAAGTGAGTGAATGAGTGAGTGAGTGAGTGAGTACCGGACTATAAGAGTGAGTGAGAGAGTGAGTACCGGACTATAAGAGTGAGTGTGTGAGTGAGCGAGTGAGTACCGGACTATAAGAGTGAGTGTGTGAGTGAGCGAGTGAGCTGAAGTAATATGTGAGGCACACAGACACACACAGGAAGTGTGTGAATGGGATTTAATTGGGCAGGTAAGCCAAGTAGCTGTGCAAGGGAGAGTTAATAAGCACTCTTTCACTAAGTAAATTTCACTAGCTACCTTTCCTTTTTCCTTACAACCCCCCCCCCCCCCACGCCCCCCCCCCCTACACACACACACACACACACACACACACACATACACACATACACAAATAAAAACATGCACACATACATGTTGCATACACAGCCTAACCACTCCACATGCAAAGGCAATCCAAGCAAAGGGTCCCCCAGGGCTCCGTTCTGGGCCCACTTTTATTCACTATTTATATAAACTGTCTGGGGGAGAATGTACAACATGCATTTTTCCATTTTTATGCAGACGACACTGTTATTTATTGTTGTGCTGCTACCATAAGGAAGGCATTTGAGCATTTGCAAACTGCTTTTCACAGAGTGCAAGCACAGCTTTATCAATTAAAGCTTGTGCTTAATGCTGAGAAGACCAAAGTAATGGTCTTTTCAAACTCAAGGAAGAATAAGTTAGACCTGAATATTGTTACCAATCAGGGTAAAACAATTGATATAGTTTCATCTTATAAATACTTAGGATTTTTAATTGATGACCACCTTTCTTTTAAGCTTTATATACAGAACTTAGTGAAAAAGTTGAAATTGAAGCTAGGTTTTTTCTTTAGGAACAAATCTTGTTTTACTTTTTCTGCCAGAAAAAGGCTAGTCGATGCCACATTTCTTCCTATTATTGATTATGGTGATCTGTTGTACATGAATGCCCCATCAAAGTGTCTTCAGATGTTGGATGCTGTGTATCATGGAGCTTTAAGGTTCATTTCAAATTGCAGACCCCTCACTCATCACTGTAAACTTTACTCCACAGTGAATTTGCCCTCTCTGTCAAATCGCCGACTTACTCACCTCTATATCTTCATATATAAGGGCATTATAGGCAGGCTTCCATGTTACATATCTGAATTTCTTTCTTTTACACAGAGTACTTATGCCTTAAGGTCTCAGAACACTGTTTTATTGAGTGTACCTCAAGCCCAGACAGAGTTGTTCAAGAAGGCTTTCATGTTTGCTGCACCTTCTGCTTGGAATGAACTACAGAAAACACTCAAACTATCCATCCAGTCCATCCAGTGCAAATGTTTTAATTGATGGCACTTTTATTTAATCTGGAATGCACTTGAGTTGTCTTTGCCTCTTTTGTGTTT
The DNA here is from genome assembly GCF_018492685.1 of Alosa sapidissima. Classification (NCBI taxonomy): domain Eukaryota; kingdom Metazoa; phylum Chordata; class Actinopteri; order Clupeiformes; family Clupeidae; genus Alosa; species Alosa sapidissima. The sequence continues at coordinate 2,724,692 of NC_055973.1, forward strand.
GTTTTGTGATTGTGATGTGTAACTATTTGTTCTGCTATCTCGGCCAGGTCTCTCTTGAAAAAGAGATTTTATATCTCAATGAGACTAACTTGGTTAAATAAAGGTTATAATAATAAGAAGAAGAATCCCTTGAGCAGGCAGCTCAAGCGGCTCACAAAGCGCTGAGTCATCCGGTGCAGTCTGCTGACACCCCTGACTGTCAGCCTCTGTTTCGGTCCCAGAACTGCGCCGCTCGCTCCGATTACTCACACCAGTCTCCATGTTCGAGGCGTTCCACTCCCCGTTTCCTTTTCAGACCTGTTCTCTGAAGGCCTGTGCCAAGCGCGTTTTAATCACAATCTCCATCTTAATTTGTCAAGTCACATTTAGATATCTGATACGTAAGGAATGCTTTTGTGGACACGCACAGAAATATTTCTTTTTTCCCTCAATTGAATCACCACAAAAAAGAAACACCCATAGTGTTAGATTTTGTGAATTACCTACCAAAGTAGGCAGATAACGGAATCAGATAGTCAATAATAGCACAAGCTATGAGCCCTCCAAGCAGTTCCATGCTGTTTTACCACTTAGAAGAGAGTGCTAGAACAATGTGTGAATATGGAGAGCTAATACAAGGTGTCTGTTTTCACCTCCAGGGCAGGGGAAGGAAAAGGAGCAGAAAGGCACCATATTTTAATGTCGCAAAAAATTGCAGCACAGTGTTTGTCGAGTTTGTTGGAGGGGGGGTTGGGAGGGGGCACCGACCAAGCTAGCGTCATGTACACCTTTTTTTCTTATCATTTTGATCTCATTTATTCGCTATTCTTTCCTCCTTTTCCCCTTCCCTCCCTCCCTTGAAATTGATTTCTTCTTGTTTGGTTTGGCAGTAATAAGATCAACAAAGGGATTACATTTCAATGGCATACCACCTCCCACCTCAGGCAAATGATTTGTCCAAACTTAATAATAAAATACTTAGGATGTATTGTCAGATGTAAACAGTAGTTGTAATAAAACGCCGCCTGAGGAAAAGACTTCTTTAACTTGTAAAACCCTATTTGTGTTGGCCTATACACCCGGGCTCCCCAAACCATTATGATAAAATGTATCCCATTTAGTCTGACGAAAAGTCACAATAAAAGCCATGTGCTGGAGTCAGGAAAGCCAAGAGAGAGAGGGAGAGAGAGAGAGAGAGAGAGAGAAGGAGGGAGGGAGAGAGAGAGAGGGAGAGAGAGAAGGAGGGAGGGAGAGAAGGAGGGAGGGAGAGAGAGAAGGAGGGAGGGAGAGAGAGAAGGAGGGAGGGAGAGGGAGAGAGAGAGAAGGAGGGAGGGAGAGAGAGAGAGGGAGAGAGAGAAGGAGGGAGGGAGAGAGAGAGAGGGAGAGAGAGAAGGAGGGAGGGAGAGAGAGAAGGAGGGAGGGAGAGAGAGAGAGGAGGGAAAGAGATGAGAGAGGAGAGGAGAGCGAGTTTCTCCCCCACAGAGACAAACAAATAAAGATAAAGTGGGGTTGACGTTAAAACAGGCTAATTCAGTGTGATCTCTTAGCAGGGATTTCCGACGCGTTCTGTCACCCGCCTGACACACTGATCTGCAACGGTTCGTGCGGCTGTTGGCCTCCCCAGCCGCTTTGTTCCGTGTGCACAGGCCCTCTAACATGCACATTTAAAATACATATATTTTTGACATTTTACTCTTGTTCTCGTTGATGGGTGAGCTTTGGTAATCTCATCGCTGTTGTGCAGCGGGCAGTTGGACAGTTGATTAAAGGTCTTAATTCAGAAGATCTAGATCATTGTATGTATTATTGTTCTTCTGATAACCTAAACTGTTCTCAGGTCAGCAATCACTATTCGGACTAAATCCAACTGGTCTGTCAGATCATGGCTGTTGAAATCAGAAATAGGTTTGATTTTCAGGTTTTGTCTGGGCATTGTGAGCCCGTGCTTGTGCTGGGCTTACTGGCTCATTGTGAGTTAAGAAGGTATGCCCTCCGACCAGTTCCCCGTCAATGAGCTGGCCACTTGAGACGCTAATCCACCCCGAGTCCAAGAAGTCACGCAACGGCATCAGCGATCTCTCTCTCTCTTTCATTCTCTCTCTCTTTCTTTCTCCTCTTTTACTCTTTCTCTCTTTCTCTCTCTCCCTCACTATTTCTCTCCTCCCTGGCTCTTTCTCTCGTTCTCTCTCCTCTATTGTTCTTTCTCTCTTTCACTCTTTCTCTCTCACTCGTTCTCTCTCCTCCCTTGCTCCTTTCTGTCTTTCACTCTTTCTCTCTCACTCGTTCTCTCTCCTCCCTTGCTCCTTTCTGTCTTTCACTCTTTCTCTTTCTCTCTTCCTCTCTCTCATTGCACGGCATAGCTAGACTCACGGCCGCCAGCCGATGACAAAGACCTCATTGACCCACAGCATGGCATAGGGGAAGAAGGAAAAAAAAACAGAAAAGAATTACCCAAAATTCAATCCACACACTAAAATTCAATTTGCACTGACGCTTTTTTATTGCTTTAATTTGTAAAGACTGAAGCAGTAAATTGTGACAGAGAGAGAGAGAGAGGCTGACACAGGCCTGAAAGAGTCTCCGGGACAAGGTGCCTTTGATGGTGGTGGTGGTCAGTTGCGCCCGTGGATTGTCCCCTCTGCCCGCTGGAAGGGGGAGAAAGAAAAAGTGGCCTGGTAGGGTTGTGGAGAGGCCGATCTGCAAAACACCTGTTTGCCGTGGCTGAAAGCAATGGCCGTTAATAGCTGGCCATAAATCGTTCACCCCATTGTCCTGTCACCAAGTTGCAGGTCCACATTTTTTTCTTTTTTTTTCTTCCTCAATGTAATAACAAGGGCTTAGGTAGCAGCTTTCAAGGACACCCCATTCTCCAAATTGTTGGCACATTTCTGGAACCAAAGACAAACAAATGTTAAAATACCAGAGAGAAATACTTCAAAGGTCCTACAATGTTCCATCTTCTTTAAAACCATTCATGGTTTTAAATTGACTTGGTTCATCATGTTTAAACAAAAAAACAGATTCAAATGTTACTTTGCATTGCAAAGATGAACCACCTAAATGTAATTTATGCAAAAAGCATTTTCTCAAATCAACAGACAAATTCTGTCACCCCCCATTCTTAATTGCCATTTCGCAAGAGCAGGCTTATTCCTGATCACCCTTTTGAAAAAGCTAACAGATCCTGTTTGGGTCAGGACAGAAGGACACAGAGAGAGTATGGAGTACGGAGACACGAGAGAGGAGGACAGGTGGAGTAGAACCAGGACGAGGAGGTCAGATTCAACCTGTCTTGGTTCTACAATAAACCGGCAGCAGGACCTTTCATCACTAACGGTGATGAACCACAGGTCCGCTACACCCAAAGAAAAAAAAGGTGTGGGTGTGTTGTGGATGGGGGGGGGGGGCATGGGTTTGAGAAAAGAGCAGTCGACAAGCCCAAACTAGGCAGATGGAGTGGGGGGGGGGGGTGCTTGGACCTCGCAAAGTGACCCTACTGTCGGAATCTGAAAGAGACAGGGTGGTATTTTCAGTAGCAGTCTCCACAATTGAATAGAAAGCCAAGGTGTGGTGGTGGTGGCCGTGGCTGTGGGGAGGCGAAGTAAGAGAGCACCTGAGATCAGATCAATTGGATACAGTTTTGTTTTTTGGTGGGAGGGGGGCATTCTGTAGCTCTATCACTCTCCCAATAGAGCCCCCCCCCCCTCAACCCCATTATAAGCAACATCAAGGGCAGAGAGAGAAGGGGAGCACAGGGCCACTCTGGGCCTGCTTATTGTGGAGAGGCTCTAATAAAAAGCCACCATGTGCCAATTTAGCACCTACATTAAGAGATTAGGGTGATGAGGAGGTTCCATTGCTGGGAGGCAAGCGCCGACTCTCCCCCCAGGCCGAGGGCCAACTGGGCAGGGAATGGGCACACCGCTGATGAGGGGGGCAAGATAATCTCAACCCCTCCCTCCCTCTCTCTCCTCTCCTCTTTTTTTCTCTTCTCTCTGCAACCCCCTCTGTCCTCCCCTCCCTGCTCCCTCTCTTTCCCTCCCTCTCTCCTGTGCCCTGGAGCACCTCAGCAAATACCTGCTCAATATTCTAGCAGAACAGAGAAGGGCTCGGGAGGGGGAGGTGGAGGAGAGGCAGTGTTTGGTGTTTTGGGTTGGGGGGGTGGGGGTGGGGTGGGGGTGGTGAGGGGAGGGGGAGTTTGGGTCGTGGAGGTTGGGTGGTGGTGGTGGGGGGGTACGTGGCATGTCTGCAAAAGGGAGATACCAAAGGCGTCTGAAAACAAAAAGCGTAACATCTGCTAAAGCGATTGCGAGCAAATATGTTTGACAATTATTGTTTACAGTGACAGTGGTAACAGTTCACGAAATCAAACCACATTTATGTTCGCAATGGAGCAGATGGCCCTACAGCTATCCATTAACAACCTGTCAAAAGCTTAATTTTGAAGTTACTTTTATGTTGCGCCCTTCACCATGTGAGGGAAGCCGTTGTTTTGGATAATGATTGTTATCAATTTCACTGGCACACATCATTCCTCTCTCTCCTTATTGTCTTCCCCTGTTTTGCTGTTTCTTTTACTCTCTCTCTCTCTCTTTCAACTTTGTTACTGTAAATGTTTATGGCTCATGGATGGTTTCTCGAGTGCTTAGCCTCAGAGCATGGAGATGTGCTTTTGAATAACCTGAGTCCTGTGTGCTCTGCTTCAATTTTTAGAAATAAATAATTGCATGAACGTTGCTGATCATTGAATTTCAGCACAAGCTTTTAGGTGTTAGATATTGAACAATCTTTTTAGATATTGAACAATTTTTTCCACAATTATAATAAGGAAGAATCCTCTTTTTTCACACATGCAAAACCTATATTTTGAATACCTATCGCAAATGCATTGGGGCATATGCAAATCAGTCATTTCAAAATGAGATGTTATGACACATATGGAAGTGCTGTTAGTTCCCCCCCCCCCCCCCCCCCCCGCCACTATCTTTGTTAACACTTCAAAGGAAGAGCCCCAAACCGGCTTTCAAGCTCATGGTGGTGCATCCTCTCTCTCTCTCTCTCTCTCTCTCTCTCTCTCTCTCTCTCTCTCTCTCTCTCTCTCTCTCTCTCTCTCTCTCTCTCTCTCTCTCCTCTCTCTCTTTCTCTCTCTCTCACTGTCTCTCTCTCTCTCTCTCTGCTCGACACTGTACATCTGACACACTCTATCACATGGTGAGTCATAATTAACCCTGGCCCTCGTGCTCTAATGATGGTCATTAGATGGTCCCGTGATCCTGTGATGAACACACTGCAGAGAGTGAGTGAGAAAGAGGAGAGAGAGAGAGAGAGAGAGGGAGAGAAAGGGGTGTGGTGATTGGTAAGCAAACTACACTAACAGGGGGCAACCAACACTTAATTATCAATGAGGTTTTTTGCACCACTCTCAAGGCCTCCGGCACTGTCTATGTGTCTGTGTCTCTCTCTCTCTGTGTCTGTGTGTGTGTGTGTGTGTGGTGTCTGTGTGTGTGTGTGTGTGTGTGTATGTGTGTGTGTGTGTGTGTGTGTGTGTATGTGTGTGTGTGTGTGTGTGTGTGTGTGGTGTCTGTGTGTGTGTGTGTGTGTGTGTGTGTGTATGTGTGTGTGTGTGTGTGTGTGTATGTGTGTGTGGTGTTTGTGTGTGTGTGTGTGTGTGTGTGTGTGTATGTGTGTGTGTGTGTGTGTGTGTATGTGTGTGTGTGTGTATGTGTGTGTGTGTGTGTGTGTGTGTGTGTGTGTGTGTGTGTGTGTATGTGTTTTCCTTCAGTTAAAGTAATGGGCTCCTTTCTAATGGAATCCACGTTAAACACAGTCCTTGGAGCCCCGGCGTTTCTGTCCCCAGCACTGGGGGAGGGGGCGCTTATTGGTGTGATTACACACAGCCCGGCTCATTTGTCAGCCATGAAAAAGGCCCAGCCGGGAGTGCGGGGCTGCCGGCGTGATGCTGGGACGGTCCTGCCCCAAGCCGGACAGGCCCCTGGCCCTCCCCAGGACCTGCCGGGTTAAAGGGGACCCTCGGCACTGCCCAAGGCTGCCCACATCCTTCACATGCTAAGTGGGTGGCAATTTTGATTGCATGTGTAAAGGCATCAATGACCATGACCAATGATGTTCGTCAGTAGCAGCAATGTGTAACAGTGCAAATTGTATAATAGTACTATCTTTCGGTCATTTACCAATTGTGATCTTTATTAAAATGTTCATTTCTGATTTTTATTTTGTTGATGAAATTGCACTGAAATTTCTATAATTGCATCAGAGAGGACATTTTTGCAACATCAGTATTACAATGGAATCTATCAAAAGCTCCTGAAATTTCTCAGGCTTGGCCAAGTAACCAGATCCCTGAGGAACACAACACACGCGTACACAAACAAACACATACTGCTATAAGATTGCAGACTTGAGTTATGAGTGACAGTGAGAGTGTGACCTGCATCCAGGCCTTGGTCACCTTCTCAAGTGGACTGGGATTGCAGGCGTTTCACCGCGGAGAAGAGATGGTGCATCACTGAAGGCATCACATGGCCTATAACTGCTGGGAGAACTGACGGTCCTCTTGATTAATGCGATCATGATGATGCACTTCAACAATGATTATTGTACCACTGAGTTTTTCTATTGAAAGCTATGTTTATACAAAATCACCAAACTATACATTGAGAGGTTTAGATTTAGGTGATGTTTATCCTGCTAGTGGATTAACTATAGCCTTGTTGTTGCTGGCACCACGCCCAAACAGTTGATTCTACAAGGATGTCCATGAAATTTGGTTTCATTTTCACAAACGTTCCACCATGTAAGGTGCAACGTCAGTGTCCAAAAATACATAGCAGGTCTCCTGTTGACATCACGGATATTGTCAACCCACAGAAGGCCTAGTTCATGCACCTGTTTTGCATCTGGTAAAGGTACCACCACATCAGAGTACAGAGTTTGTTTATACCGCTTCTTTGATCCTCTCACGGTTCTTTGGGTGTATCAGTTATTGCACTGATGAGAACAAGATTGTATTAAAAATGAGTGAATGGGGCGGGGGTTTGATATTTTCTGATGACCATATCTGTCTCATCCCAGGATGCAAACACTGTCTGGTAAGTTCAACATAGCAGAATTCATATCTAATGTTTGAACATGGGGGCTCCTATATTAGCAGTGTGGCATGCACATTACATTCTTCCTTCAACTCCCAGAGGATGAAGACCCAAATATCGCTTTTAAAAATGTCTTTTTCTCTCAAACTTTTTAGCCATTCTAAGAAAAAATGAGTGTTCTTTATTCCCATTCTTTCTCTGTGAGCGGCACCTCGACTGGAAAAGAGTACAAAAGCCATCAGAGAATGGTCAGTCCCCGAATTCCACTAGTCATTCTAATGACCGCAGTCACAGGGATTCGCGGTTTAATGCACTTCATTTTCACTTCAGACTCTCTCCAAGTGTTTTTTGAAGTGGTACTGGAAACCATTCAAACAGACTTAGATCTTAAATGTGAATAACTTAAACGTCTTCTCTCTGTTCAAAAGAATAACATACATGTTCAAATAATCTGCACATTGGTTATTTCAGCAGTAGTATTGTTGCTAATGGTCTGTGAACAGTATAATGTTGACATGGTGTCAGATGGGCTTCAGGAATATTTTGAATTCAAATATGTAGAATGACCATGAAGAAATTACATTGTGGTGCCTCGAAATTCTATTGTAATGCATTCTCTTTTTTTTAGTTTCTTTGCATATTTTTCTGGCAAACTAAAGGCTGTTTCCTAATAAACTGAAACTTATTTATTCCATTAAAAAGTGATCCTTGCCATTAGTACCCGCAAACTCAACTCCTGTGAGAATTGAACAGGGTATAACATTTAAAGAGTCAGAAATACTTTTAATGGAGGAATTCTTTCAGAAATGTCTCATAGAAATGATCATGTATTAACTTCATTGAATCCCATCACAAATATTGTACACGCTTTCTTTTCATGTGTTGAAAAATAAACTGTCAGAAATAGACTGAGCAAAAAGTGCATGGTACTCCCTCTGCAATCACTTAGGCAACACAAACAGTGTGATAATCCTAGTTGATACTCGGCATTTCCTATTTGTAACCCTAATATAATGGCCGTTGGAATACATTTTTTAAACTGTGTATGGTTATTAAAAGTTTGACTATAACAAATAACTTCTTGTTTTGTTTTTTTAATTATTTTTGTTTGCTTGTTAATTAATGATAAAATAATTTAGAGCAAATTACTGGCACAAGAACAGCCTTTAACACTTGCTAAGGGACGTGTTTGGCATGCAGACAGAATCCTAGGAAACGCCAGTGCCTCTTCTTGTCGGAGCAAATATTTAAATAAATGGCCGTGTAAACGTGCAATAAGCCAAAAGTTATTTGTATGCATTATGAAAAAAAAAACCCCACGCAGAATTGAAAAGGAAAAAAACAGGCAAGCTGGAAAGACCAATCCCGTGAGTTTATTAGGTCTGCTCTGAAAGCTGCGCTCTTTCTTTTGCGCTCAGAGTAAGTCCTTTATCACGGGGCGGCACTGACGTCGCCTCCAGCTATTGCTTGCCTGGAGCAAGGTGCTAGGATAGCAAAAGGGATCCTATCATCAAACTCCATAATAACGCGGGCTTCGGCACAGCTGCGCTGTGACCCCTTTGTGATGGAACAGATAGCTTCTAGATGAAATAGTGTTCTTCTTTGGTGTGAAATTATCATGTCTATTAATTCAAGCAGACATCATCCTCTCCCTCACTCTCTTTCTCTCGCTGTCTATCTATCTCGTACCCGCCTCGCTCCTCTTCCATTCCTTGTCCGTGAAAATATGCGATTTCCAAGCAAATGGTCCATTTTACTGGAGTAATTTTTCATCGTTGATTCACAGAAAATAAGGCTGAAGGGGATGAGCTGCCTAAAGAGAGCGCTTCATGCCACAGTGGAGGGACTATAAACTGTAACAAAACATATGATGTGTACCGCTATTATCTTCCTTCGAATTTGCCGAAATTGTTTCAATGTACACATTCATCACCACCAAAGAGACAACAGCGGGGGACTGATCAAATAACCTGACTCTGATATGAATTCATATATCTCAATTGATAGGTTCTGAATTTGGTCAACTCATCCCGTGTGACAGTAATAAAAACCTATTCGTTTTTTAGCATTCGATAAACTAGGCAATACAATCTCCGAGATGTTGACGCATTCGTTCTTAGTTATTTTGAGCTAGTTATTTTGAAACTAGCGCACAATATTATAATCTGTTAGGACCAGTGGATGTGTAATAGCTAACATAACATTTTGGGATGTCTCTGATGTGTATAAGGTTATTGTATCGCCTGGTGAGAATCAAGCCAAAGTTACATCATTGCTGTTATCATTAATATTGCTTTTGTTGCAATTTGTATTCAAAATAAATTTGTCCTTACTTTAAAAAGGCTTTGTGCAATCTGCACCGGGAAAAGAAGCTTTAAACTAGCTTTGGGTCTGATTACCATGCATTAACCCTGTGCAGACCTTAACGCATGTTATTGGGTCAACATTGCTCCAGGGCCTTGGTACTTGCAAAAGTATGATATCTCCAAATAACAGATTGCGCATTCAGTGCGACCAGCATTGAACCAAACATTGAAGGCTTACTGGTACAATTGTCCATTGACAGAGAAATTCTCTGGATATTTCAACCCATCTGCAATTTTGATATTTCTACATTGTAAAGTAGTAACTTGCAATTAGTTTAGGCAGACGTCAAACCCCCACGTTCAACTTTGATTTGATGACATTCCGATTATGCTGGTTGCTAATCATTTTAATGTAGGCCTACCCCAATGATGCAATCTTATTGAAAAGGAGAAACAGAAACACATTGATCATGACAAAGGCAACTGCTGATAGATCTCTCACATAGGTATTGAATTGAAAAAACGAGAGAGAGAGAGAGAGAGAGAGAGAGAGAGAGAGTTGCAGTTTCACAACCCCTTGACCTCAAAATATCCCCCCTGGCACTAGCAGTTCAGATGCTCCCCGCATCCCAATCAAATGTGCCATTTATTTTATCTGGTCTCTTGGTCGATGGGTTTGACTTTATGAGGAAATTTTTAATTGGCTTAAACTCTAGCGTCAAAAGTGTCTTTAAGGACATAACCTAGGCTACTTTTAAAGATGTCGTCTGATGTCGACTTTGCAAGTTCCCATGTGCGGTGGAATTTCAAGAAATATACGAACATTTAAAATACCAGTGATGCTAAGCCTACATATAACATGTAGCCTGCATGCACAAAGGTTAATTCCTCTCTGCAAGTTGGCTGGCCGTTGTCAAATGATCATGATCAAGGAAGTTCCAAAAATAAACACATTGTCTGTTTTCAATGTCTTTTTCCCTACGTTTTGGCATGGGTTTAGAAGTAACATTGGCTTCAGGCAACGCACTGGCGCATCCTCATATCGTAAATTATTTCGAAAGATCACATGCTTCTCTTTCCTCAATACAGTGATGCTTACCAGTTGGTAATCACGTCTAAGGCCATCATATACATTGCACACATTTAAGAAATATCGCAATAAAACATGTGTAAAAGCAGAAATAAATAAATAAATAAATAAATAAGGCCGGTACGCGATTTGTGGACGGGTTGGCATTATTTATGAAGCGTGAAGCCGTTTGTTAAATGTTCACATCACTGGCAAGGTCCGTGGGTTTGATAAAAAGAGACAAGTCCCTTCAAAAAACGAGTTGATTGAAATGGCGTGTGCCTTGCTGACGGGAGCCAGCGAGGGACAAAGCCCTGCGAAGCCATGGCCACTCGAGCAATTATTCGTGCACGCTGAATTTGGATTAGTGCAATGGAAAGAAGCATATGTTTGGCCCGGGGCGACACTCCCCCCGGCTGGCTTCTGAGAATGCGGGAGAGAGAGAGAGGGAGAGGGAGAGACTGAAACTGGAATATCAACTATATTAAGCGAAAGAAGGGGAAACATTAACACAATTCTTAGACTTTCTTTTTAATATATTGGACATACTAGGCCACGACAAGAGTGTCTTAGCACTTGGCAGTGAAAGGGAGAGGTCAGAGTATGCTTTTGTCAAAGATGACTCCAGGCCAATGTCAGTTACAACGCTCAGCATCTCTCCCATAGCCTACTGTAAATAATCAACGTTTTGTTAACAAAGGCATGATACAACGGCTCATGTCTCTCTGAATGACAGTTAAAATAGTTTCACGAATTAATTCGAGCGCACAAATGTAAGATCAAATGTTTAGTGATAGGCTTAGGCTGTGTATGATGCCAAGTCTTCCACAGTGTTCGATCATAACCTAAACATTATGGCAAAATGCGAAAACACGCATTAATTTGTGTAACTGGCTAAATAAATTATGTTTAGTTAGCCAGTTACATAGTTGCTTGTATGGATTTGTCTGCCAGTCTCTCTTACAGCGTCTGTGTGGTCGGACGTGTTTAGTGCAAAGTACATGATCAAATCGTTAACAAAACACCCTAGACCCCCCACCCCACTCCGTTCCATGTTGTCTCGTACCCCAAATTCTAAACTTTCTTTCCAATTACTGTGGTGTCGCTGCGCTTAAGTAAGCCTGTTTATTCAAAGTCATTTAATGTTTTCTAATCGATTACCTGATGTCTCAAGTAATCACACAAGGATTTGGCAAAGTCGTTGACCTTCCAGGGTATTTTAAGAGCCCCTCGTAGTGTTCCCAGGTCATTGGTAGGGGTGGACTCCAATGACCAGGGCTGATGCCAGAGTCGAGCACAATTAGCCATTTTGCGCTTCATTGCAAACGTATAGAGTCACTTAATTCGATTGTGGGGGGCTAACCATTTCATCTGTCACTTTCGTAGAGGGTTAGGCGGTCTCACAATGTCAAGACTGGCTTGAAGTCTGGCAAATAGGCCATCTGAAATGTGAAATAAATGAATGACGCACCTCAAGGTTTTCAAAATAGGTATTTCAGTAATTTTGTACAGTAAATAAGTACTCCATATTCTATATAATAATACCGATAGATAGGTCTGTCAAGATAATTGGCATTGGATAATTGTATATTCTGAAGGAAAATTAAAAAAAAATATAGGATCACAGTGGCGACAGGTCTCTCCTATGAACGAAACGGAAAACAATATTAATATGTAAACAATAATTCTGTAAATTGGCCAAATCCTTACGTCAATGAAAAGAATCATGGGAAAACATGGAGTCTCACAGCAAAGCAGGTCTGGGCATTTACCCCTTTCAGGCCGCCGTCATATTTATATTTTGATACACAAAGTAGCATGACACTCAAAAACTGTTCAAAACATGCAGTGACTGCTTGTACTCGCTTGGAAGCGCCGACACTGTCTTTGCTCGTTAAGGAGCTATGGATAGGTTGTGATTACAAATTAAACATATTGGGTTACAGGTAGCTAAGAGATAGGTGCGATTACAGATTACCTGTGGTTTGCTGTCTCAATTTAATGAACCCAGACTACAGTCTAAAGACATAGTCATGCGCGCCTGCGTGCTCTGGGCTACTGTACCCGACACGTATGTGAGCTACAGCGCATGTCTGTGTGTGACTCAGTGTCTACTACAATGTGTGTGTGTGTGTGTGTGTGTGTGTGTGTGTGTGTGTGTGTTTACTACAGTGTGTTTGTGAGTGTGAGAGAGAGAACTTGTCAATAAAAAATCAGCCGTAACGCCCATGCATTTTGAAATGAAACTCGTTATAATTCAATGCTGTAAAACAGATAATGATTTGGGGAAACGGCATAAAAATATGCACAAGTTAATTATTGGAACCAAGTGTAATTGATATAGTTCCTACCAGAGGTTTCTGAGAGAATTAAACACATTCAGCTGGGTATTCTTTTGAGCAATCGAATCTCAGTCCCTACCATTTTTACATATAGTTATATATAGCTTAGAGGCATTTTAATGTGAAGGTAGTTCTCGTCGATAAATGTGTTTAGGTTATAGAATACATGCTTACAAGCATTGTAACACCGAGCAGTCTAAGTTATAGTTTTGTCAACAAACGACTGCATGGCATTAATTGCATCCCTAATGAAGGCTGAACGAATGAGAGGTTGTTTATCATTATTTGCAACAAAACATTCATGCCTGTGATGACGCCTATTGTGAAAGATACCATCCCAAATGCTTTCGTTTCGCTCACAGAAAAATAAAATATTCATTTAACTCCGGTACATTTATTAATTTGAATTAGCATTAATGGCGTATGTGAAGAGACCACTAATTCCAATGAATATTGCTTAATACGATTTCTTCTTTTAAAATGGCTATTTATGCTTTCATTCTTTCTCTCTCTCCCCCTCTCTCCTTCTTCCAGCAGGAGCAGCCGGGTATTCCTCTTTCTGAGCGCGCTTTTGTGCCTGGGGTTAAGATCCCACACACAATCTGAGACGCAGCCAACAAAAACAGCCCTGACAGACAATGCCTCGCTTCACCTGCTGCAGTACTGTGCATTGCAATTATGCCAAGGACATGTACAGTTAGGCTTCATTCACCTTATTTGAAAACAACTGCCTCCGAATTAAACAGCCTGTCTGGAGCTAAAAATATGCGGATAACAAATGACCGCTATGGTGGAGAAAATCCGCTCACGTGTGTGTGTGTGTGTGTGTTTGTGCGTTTTCTCTCAATGCTGCTGCTCTAGCTGTGGCTGCACTTGAAACTAACATGGAGGCAACAGAGAGTGAGAGAGGACACACATATTCAACCGGGCTTGACTTGACATGCTTCGCTGAAGATTGATTTCGGGGTGCATGGTATCAATAAACAATCAAATTCAATTTGAGTTTTGGTTATATAACGCCGAGTTCCTGCACACTTGCGCGCACAAATAGTACACTACAAGGTGCGCTCACACACGTGCTAATTCCCATGAATAACAAATGACCACACTGGGCCTTGGACTAGAAATTAGATCAGACCAAAACATGACAAGAGCGGCCATTTTCCACATTCTTGAATGAGGTTGTTTTTCGTATTAACAAGATAATGCTGAAATTGGATTTTCTTAATTTTATTCGAAGTGACTGCGATGGAACCAGACTAGACATTCCTTTTTTACAATAACAAATAGCTGACCAATCTCTTACTTGAGCCAATGTTCGAAACATGATGCCTACCTCAAGTTGCAATGAGGTAAAAAAAGAAGAAGAAAAGACGTAATGATCCTCCGCACACGCATATATCTGACTGATTTTAAGAAGAGTTTGGCTTTAGGGCTGAAACTACACACACACACTTCAAACACATATGAGTGTTCGTTGTTTTGTGTGTCATTTGGCTTGGAAAAACGCCCAGCGCCATGTTTGAATGATCCTGTGCTCTGAACGAGAAGTTTAAAGTAAGTTTTTTTTTTATTATACTTGAGGGAAACAATGGGTTCAACTGCTTATTGCGAAGAGCAACCGCCAAGGGAGAGTTAAACTCAATTACTGTAACCGTAGTGAATAAAAAAAAAGAAGAAAAAAAAAGCCAAGCACGAAACATACCCGGGCGCAGGAACCGCTGAATAAAAATAAAAGATATGAGTAAAATCAACATGAAGCGTATCAAATATTTATTTTTTTTCTGGGCAACAAAGGACTATAATACATTGACAGGCATGGGAACTATTGCCAGCACAGGTCTATACAATACAGCTAAAACCGCCTCCAATTTGGACATTGGACATACAAGATATCAGATGGTCCCAAATGTTTTGAATTTCTCCGAACAATTAAAAAAATTCAAAAGACAATATCCATTTATTGCTCTTATGGTGCTTGAAGGGAAGAACAAGAGGTGAAACGTATTCTGATTGGCACAACACATGAAAGCTTGTATAAAAACAAGAAAATAGAAACACAAACAATTCTCATCAGGGCTCTTATGTATTTTTTTTTTATAAAACTGAATGGCGTAAGGATGATATTGAGATGGAATCTTTTATTTCAATTCAATTTGTTCACTTGCTTCAATGTCGCCTCAACATGCTACAAGAGGGCTGAACTGAAATATCCCAGAGGAAAAAATACCCCAAACTTCTCTTTTTCTAAGAACCATAAAACCACATGAAGAACTAACCGAATATTTAAACCCACTAAAACAGGAGGCACCAGATAAATAAAAAAAGAAGTTTCAACAGACTCACCATATTTACAATTCCCATTAAATTACACATAAATAAATATATACATACATGAACACAGATTCCCTCATACAACCGCGAATCGTGTTGAAATTCAAAAGTTCAAGTTGGTCGCTCAGAGTGAAAGTCTTTTTTTTAAGCTGAAGACATTGTATGGAACCGTGGATCATTTTTTCAAGTTTATTATTCACAATACTGATAAAAAAAGAAATCATCCTTTTCCCACTTTTTTGTCATGTGGCTACAATCGTAAATGAAGATATTGAGGGCTCGCTGGATATCAGTCCAATGTAGCTCATGAAAAAAAGGGAGTGTATTTAAAGTTATCATGTGGTAGACCGTTTTTTTCACTCTCGCTCTCCTTTTCTCTTCTCCGTACACACTCACGCACACACAGCACTCTGTAGCTGTTCCTCGGTGCATTTTCGTGAGTTTCGCATGTGTCTATCCTCTTCTTGTTGGGAAGTCATCTCCCGTGAATCCAGGGTATAATGACGGTCAAAACAAACGAGTTGTAAGGTGTAAGGTCTGGAAGTGGCACGTAACGTTGACGTCTTGATCAATAGTATTTGTATTTTAATATGTATTTATAATATTTATAGGGATTTGAAAGAATGGGGGAATCACTTTCTGTGTTTCTCATCTTTGTCTCCGCCTTTAGAGCCGCTGTCAGAGTGGCTGTTGGGATTGTTGTTGAGGTACATTTTGTCCATGGCTTTTATTGCCTCGGTTAGATAGTTCTGCAGCGCGGTGAGAGCTGCGCACATGGCCGGGGTCCCGAATCCGTGCGAAATGAGACTGAAATGGGTCAAACAACTCTGAATCCCTGGCTCAAGAATGGGCTGTGGGCGAGAATTCCCCAAGGGCGAGCGGTCCTGGGAAAGCAGGTCTGTGAACTCTTTGCAGATTTGTCTAAAAAGAAAGACAAATGCAAACGCATGAGCTGTCGGCGTCAGTCATTTAATTACACATGCAGATGTCAAGCTGGTTCCTTTTTGGGGTCAGGCCTTGAGCCGGACCAAACTCAAGAAGTTGAAAAAATAATGTAATGGCAACGTCTGTCATGGGCACTGTCGTCAGTGTCAGGGTTGGGGTTCCCCAGTGGCCTCTGTGTTACTTTTGACATTTGATTACACTGTCAAAACACGGCCAAAGACGTGAACCAGGTTAAATAAGTTTATGTTCATATCAGTGGTAGACCAATTGGGCCTAACAGGACTGTTGCCAAGACAGATCACCGTCTAAACAGTGAGCCTACATAACTGTTTATCATCATCATTATTATTATTTGTTATTATTATTATTATTATTATTATTAGGCTATTATTATTATTATTATTATTACTACTACTACTACAAGTAGTGTTTCTAGAATGTGTCACCTCTGGAGAACGTTTTAGGGCTGTGCACGTGTCTTCTTTGATGACTACACTGAAGGCAGCGTGCATTTTAATTGGCTGCTTAACTACAGTCTACCACTGCATTTGTCTTAAACTTATATCAATCTCTCAAAATGTTAAGAAATAAAACCAATAAGTTATAGTAATGGCATGACAGTAGGCTATATGGAAACATGCCCATGAAAACTGTGATTATTCAAATGGCTCAAATTTTGAAATTGTAAGACACTTCAAATGCAAGTAAAAGACGATTATCTGTAAACATGGCAATAAGTCATTGAAAATCTGATATTTAAGTATGGAACTTACTTTGAAGCCAAAAGCATGTTTTTTCTTTGGACTTGCTCATTTGGGTCGGAATGCTGACGGTTTACATATTCAGCTATTGCCTTGGCGGGGAACTCAGTCTCGCATACATAACCGAAATCCCTGGCAAGATGCACGGCTTCGCCTAAGAGGAAAAAAACGGGGTTGAGTGTGTAATATATTGCTCTAAATTACTGACATCAAATATGGACCAATTAACACTTCCACTTAACACATTATTCATCTAATTAATGTGATCGGCCAAAGAAGGCCTGCTCTGTGAGGCATCAATTTTGATACACAGCACCTGCATCCTCAATAGCACAGTGGGATATGAAATATTGTGGACACTTCACTGTGGCTGAATTCATTATTTTGTGCATAAATTGCCAAATATCAGAGAACGTCATAACATGATGACTGCAAATACCATCCGACTGTGGGCGTTAACCATAAACAAAGCACTGATTCGTGATGTCTCCAAACAATATTGGTTGTCTGACAGATTGACAAATTCAGGAAAACAATTCCAAACGGCTACAGATAAATCTTACTCTTACATACGTTAGCCTTGAGAATTAAAAGGGCAATTCCATTGAAGTCGCACTGTTTTGTTGATTTTTTTTCCAAGTCTTTGGTTTTAATTTCCTGAAACAGTTGGGTTTTAACTGCGGGGCTTCCTGTCATAAGCTTCAAGCCCGGAAGAACGCATGCGCCAATTAGCATCAAAGCGCAAGTCCAGTAAACTCGTTTCCATAAAATGGAGCGGATCATAAACAATAACAGCACTTGAGAAACGCAGTGTCCCTTCACTAAATAACCGACTCCCTCTGCCTCCCCAGCCCCCACCTCCTCCGCTTTATCAGAAGGAATCATACATTTCTTCAGGCTCATTACCATACAGCACCAAATTTCAGTGAAGCACAATGAATATTGCATTCAGTCTTCGACTATAATGATTAACAGGAACCAATGAACCGTCCCAAGCTTTCACCTTTAAAAACCCACAGCTCACAAATACCACCGCACTGAATAATAAGGTTCAACTTTGCAAGCAGAATGGATTTATTCTACAACAATGGCATCCTCACACTGAAACATAATTAACTCATTTGTTTTTCATAATAAGCTCACAACCCACAGGTCAGTTTTATTCCATTAAAACACCATGCACTAAGCTACTATTAACTGTCTGCTGTGTAACAACTGGAGTAGTAACATAATAAATAACATTCCTGCGATTTTGCGCCGCCATGGTAGTCATTATCTGTTACATTGGTGGTTAATTAGTTATCTGTCTAACCTCTACACAAATGCAGCCATTAAATAAGCAATCCATGATGCTACCAAGACAGTAAAAACAACAAGGACTAGCCATCTGGCGTAAAGTAGGCCATGTAAACTGTCATCCAACTCTGCAGCCTTGCAGGCTAACATTTGATCGCAATGCTTCACATTTACCCACAGGTAAGTTAACTTCCCCCTCTTCCTCTCTATAATCACCCAAAGCTTCTGAAATTATTGTCATCCTTTTTCTTTGAAACACACATATCCTTCATGCATTGTTGCTTGTAGGGCACACTCAATGCAAATTATACGGATGAGCGCGTATGCTGATTTGGAATGGCCCCCATGTAACCGCTCAAAGCACCTGCCATCACGGGCACCGAACTCGTATCATTTACAGTTTTTCTTACCTTCCACGAGTGACGTCAGCAGGGTTACGTTGGCAGCCTTGCGTCTACCTGCAGGTAGATTTAATCCGATTTTATCCAATTTCTCTCGTAAGGATCTTCCTCCGTTCTTGGATTTGGCCCTGTGGGGGAAAAAAACAAGGTTTTACGTTTGCCATTTTGTCTCTCCAGAACTGTCAGCCTAAGCCCCCGAACAAGGAGCACATCGAGATTTGGAGTTTTATTCAATATTTAGGTGAATGTACGAGTCAAACTCAAAAGTTGTGTTATACTAATAGTGTTTGTGTCTTTACTCTGTGATGGTGCATCTCCATGTTGGCTCTGCGTAATAGTATTATGCACGAAATGTGGCCTAATTTCAGTTGAAATTCCGTTACAAGAGTTAACATTTAATTGTATTCTGATTTAGGGTATTCTGCAACTAGGATAGCCCTACGTACAATACAGTCCAATTCAGGCCTTGAAGACATAAATCTAATAGCAGTAATGTTTGAAGAAATAAAATGCCTGTGAGATGGGCTGCCATCTTGGTTATGTTTACGCACAGGGCAGTGGTCGCTGTAATGTAATTATAGATGGCATTTAGAGAAAAAAAATCTTAGAGGTCCAACTCACCTTCTCAACACCCCGCCGAGTAGAGAGGCGTTTAGGCATTCAGGCGGCGAGAGGCGTCTCTGCACTTCCGCCACCGTGACCTTGTACTTTGATGTTGAACTAAGAAGAGACAGGCGACCCGGAACCGAACAGAACACTTCGTTTCCATTCACCACTCCACCAAATAGACCATCCTTATTAAGAGGGATGGCCGAGACGTTGTTGTTCTTAGATAAAGAAACAGGCCCTGCGAAGAGAGAACATGGACATGGTTATAGAAGTTCGATTTAAACCAGGACGACAAAGCAAAAGATGAATTACAATCCTGAACCTCAGAGCAGCCAAATTGTGTAGCTCGAGTGTGGTGCCTACCCTCATCTCAGAACACGCAGAATCAAAGGCAATATAGTGTTATCGGAATGAAAACGCCGAATGAAAGAAAATAGATTCGATAGCAGTGCCTTTTCATGCATCTTATGAATGTAACAGCTTGAATGTGCCTGGGGTAATGAAGTGGCCTACCCATCAAAA
The DNA here is from genome assembly GCF_018492685.1 of Alosa sapidissima. Classification (NCBI taxonomy): domain Eukaryota; kingdom Metazoa; phylum Chordata; class Actinopteri; order Clupeiformes; family Clupeidae; genus Alosa; species Alosa sapidissima. The sequence continues at coordinate 2,744,365 of NC_055973.1, forward strand.
TATTTAATATTATCCCAACCCTATGCGCGGGGAATATGATGGTGAGAAGTGCACAGGATTGCTTTGAGTCTGACATTAACTGCAAGACCCACCAAGGGGCCACTGAATGAATGAGACAAACAATGCATCTGTAAACAATATACGAAGCCCGTGAATAATTTGTGTGAAGCTAATTAAAACAGTAATGATAAATAAAATGATATAATGATAATAAAAATTGGTTGTTCAATAATTAATGTCAATACGAATTGGCATCACTTATATTGCTTTGACGTTATTTTCGCAGCGTGATGCGGTGAAAGAACGCAGTACGAAGCTACACCACTGGAGAATTTGTTTGCAATTCACAAGAGGGCATGCATGGTTCAAAAGCACGCACTGAAGGTGCTCATGCACGCACCAGCTCGCGCGCACGCGCTTGCATGCACGCACACACACATACACAACGCATATCCCACACAATCCTGCGGGCCAGATGATAGCGTTGTGCGTGTTATTTAGTTGCAAGGGTTACCCCTTGGTGAGTGGTAACCGGAGACAAAGGCACAAGCACTTTCGGATAGATCACTTGTGACATTAATAGCTCAAGGGAGGCAAATAGAGACAATAGCAGTAAAACGAACTCTTGAGATTACTAATATAAGAGCCAATTATCATGTTGCTGTGGAAAGAGCATCAAGATTCACAACCTTCAGGATTCACTTTCTAATTTTGCCAGACAAAAAAAGCATCGTGCAGCAATGTCGTCGTTAAAACCAAGCCAGGGGAGATCACATTTTCAGCAACCAAATTCCTAGCCTGTGAGTTTCTTATTTTTATGAGAAACTATGCTTCTGAATCCACATATCTCCAACAACACAACGGGGATCAATGTAAATTGTGGCTTAGATGAGTTGTCTTAAAGGATATGTAAAGATGAGTATATCATTTCGGGGATTTGCTCATCTGCTCGTTGCGTTCCCCCCTAGTGTTACACGTAGCTTACACTACTAAGAGCTGCCATTTTAGATTTAGTCCCGAAGCGTGGAGAGCAACAAAAGATAAAACAAGTGCTATCGCATTAACAGACTGTTATATAGGGCGCATCGTAGCAAGAGCCTAGCCTACTCCTCAAGACTCATGCAAATTGATGGCGCTGTATTGCGAGGCACCGGGCTCTAACTCAAGGCCTACAAATTAGCCAATTCCTTTGCAGTGCAACAACCCCTGAGCGCTACCAGTGACGGCTGTGCAGTGCTGCCCTGGTTATGGAACGAGGCACGGTATTTGGTGGAAAATTGCTTACCTTTCTTAATTACAGTCTGATCTGGGATGTGGATGCCTTGATCTTCGACGTGCTGAAATGCAAAACACAAAGCAAACATTAGTGGCCTTGTGGAAATACTAAGAAATAATAATGTCCATCTGCTTGGCTTTCATCAACATGTGAATGTGAATGAATATTTAAATCAGAAGACTAACCATTTGAAAGCAAGCCGCTGAGTACAAGGCCAGAGACTTCAATGTGGAAAAACAAAACAAAATATTGATTTTTGTGTGGCGCGACTAGATTAAATTAAATGAGGTATGGGTGTAACTGACGAAATAGAGAGAGTGAAAGATGTGATCAAATAAATGCACTGTAGCACATCGAATTCCCTCACTTGAAAAAATAATTCAGTGTTATTTTAAAATGTAAATAAAACCCCTACATGGATAGGCACGCGTCAGATTCAAACAGGGGCAGGCAAGCTCATAAAGTAGGCTAGCCTACGGGACTGCAAGATGTATTTACACATTACGCCCAACAAATAAAATAATATAAAATAAAAATAACACTTATTGTCGACCTTTGCAGAAATATTCATGATAATTCATTCAACTAAACAGCTTGTATGTTCACCTGCCACGGAATTTTTCAGATAACAAAACTAACAGCTTTTAACAGATACATTTAATGATAATTTTAAGAAAAAGTCGGGTAGCTGAGTTTAGGAAAAAATGATACAGTGATATGCCACGTCTCAAAATATGTAGGCTACTTTATGATTTAGTATGGTAATACAATACTTTTAACGGGTGTGATGGCCTCCTTGAAAGAAATATTTAATTTAGTGTGTAGCCTAATACATTTTTTAATATAATTTGTCCATTATAACCCATGTTTTCCTATACAGTTTCAAAATAACCCATTAATGGAAACAGATAACATCACCATCAAAACTAAAACACTATGAATTATGGTAGGCTATATTTTTTCAGTAGTAATTCGTGTGAAGTAACTTTAATGGACAAGCCGTCTTACCTGAACATCTTCTAAAGAATGAGGTATTCCATGGATGGGGATAGAATCAGAGATTCCTGTTTCTATTCCGTGTCCCGAAGGAAGAAGCACTTCCCTCCGGTACTCCCTGCACAGCTGATGTGGCAGGCGGTGCTGGTGCAGCAAGCTGGTCTCCTGGCTCTGCCTCTGGCCTGGCCAGCCTGGGTGCTGCGGCTGCGGCTGAGCGTGCAGCGAGTTGAGGGAGTATGGGTCGTTGACGTGCGAGTAAGGGTCCTGAGACTGCGGGTAGATGGGCTGGTAGGGCGGAGGAAAGTACGGCGGCTGGAAGTCGGAGTTCGGGGTGTGGGAAAGCGGTGGGGCGCTGGTGTAAGGAGACTGGCCCACGCTCCCCAGCTGAGGTAGCCTGGCTGTCCCATTGCTGGTACCGTCGTGACGATCCTAAAAGAAAATGGTACAATTAGAATCTTTGATTTTGGGCAATGACCAAATATTTAAGCCACGTTTAAGACCAACCTAGTCAGTGCTACAATGACTGTTGATCAATGACAATAATAATAATAATAATAATGATAATATTAATGATAATAATAATAATAATAATAATAATAATCATTATTATTATTATTATTATAAAATATTGCGTAGTCGCGTCACCATTTAAATTATTGAAGATTATTTCTGAGGATTTTCCATGAATATTTATTTATATTTAACTGACGTTCAGATAGCCTACTCCATTTTCCAAAACACGACAAAAAATACTAAATAGGTGAACACTGCCTAAAACCATGATGCAGAAATACAATTTATTTCCCTTTCCCACAGATTTAACAAGAACTCAAGATTTTACAACGGCATAAGTGCAACATCCAAGTCTTTCCTTCACCAACAAATACTACTCACCATCGCGGAAAAACTGTGCACTAACATCTGCGAAGCTTTCCGAGCAGTTCAAAACGAAAGAATTTGAGATAGAAACCGCTGACAAAACAACGAAATGAACGACCAAAGAAAATAAACCCAATGCGGATTCTTAAACGAGGTGGCGATGCCCAATCGTTCAGATATGCACAGCAAACGGACGATAATCCATCAGAAGTGGGTAAAATTCCTGCTGTCCTTCATTTGCTGTGAAAATGCAGCGTTGTTCTCTTGCGGGTTATTGTTAAAGTTTCTTATATCCCTTTTCTGTCTTCTTGCTCTGTCACTGAGCTGTTCCCTCGCTTGAGCTCATATTAGCAAAGAGCTGCCTCTTCCCTTGGACTCCTAATAGCAGATATTCATGACTATTAATATTACACGAATACTTAATAAGGGAAGAATGGTCGGAAATCGAGCGTGAAGCGAGGAAGCAACTCAAGGCAGAGTCTGCACTAAATGACGTCCATTGAATGAGGAATCAGTATATCTAATCAGAGATGGGGAGAGAAAGAGAGGGAGTGAGGGGGAGAGAGAGGGAGAGGGAGACAAAAAGAGGGACATTCTCTTGCGTCTGACGAATCAGAGAGAGGGGGGAACATTTTAAAAGGTTCGAGGGCAAGCAAAAGTGAAAGAAAGGCAGAATGACGGAGGCAACGACGAAAGGAAGAGCTAAGGAAGGAAACAATGTGAATCTCTGCTTTTTATGAACACCTAACCGAGGCGCATGGGCACACTTGCTCGCATATTTGTAATGTTCATAAGGTGGCAGTCTACGCGCTCTCTTCTATTGTTTTTTTTTTCTTTTTTCCCTCCCTGTCGTTGCTCTCATTTTACCTCAGCTTCAGACGTCTTGGGTTCCATGGCCTGTAGATTTGCTCCAACGAATCTATCCACGGCTATACCGCTACAATCCAATGTCCAGCGACCGAGCTTTTGGACACTCAGAGCAAACGTATTCCAAAGTTTTCTTACGAATCCTCACCGTACAAACACACGCACACATATGCACTCATACAAACACGACAGAGAGAGGGAGAAAAAAACTCCCTTGCCAGGCTACAGACACGCGATCATTTTGGGTTACTGGACGCGAAACAGAAGTCTACTTATGAAACAACTTCACAGAAAACAACCTATTTCGATTAGCACCGGCATATTCGCCGAACAGGAAAAACGAAGCGCAAAACACATCGAGAGAAGCCTCGAGTTCCTTTGCTACTCACGGCTTGCCTCCTGCACACCAGGCGCGGGCAAAAAAACACGTTTAACTGGCTGCACCACTCCGAAACAACTCCCAAATATTAGTGCCAAAACTTTTTCTCCCTGCACTAATCATGGCCAACGCGTAAAGTGCACACGGGCTCAAAATACACAGCATAATTTAATACACCAAATAAAAAACTCGCTTATTTCATCATTAATATTGGAAATTATGAGGTGATGCAAAACTGTCTGTATATTTTTGAATATATATATATATATGGTGTTACGCACAAGTTTTACAATTCTGTCACCATACACAAGTAAATGTAAGTAAAAATGCGAAAAGGCTATTTTGTATTTTGGTGTAATTTATCAACAAAGTAGGCTACATTAAAATAGTTTTGGTAACAATAAAACTACTATCATGACATGCTGTAATTCTTATTGCAATATACGATATTACTAACTTTTTGTAAAACAACGTGTAAGATATCTACACTATATTACACATCCGTTAACATCATGCAAACATTTTTATTCTTTTAATAGTACTACATCTGTGCAAACGTGCTGAAATGTTTTGCATTTTCATGCAAAATTTCAATGAAAGTCAGACTAAACTTCTTACCTCGCAGTCTTCATATTTAATATTATCAGTTAATTTCCAAAGCATTTTCATCGGCTGTGAGTATATGAAGTGCGCCTGATCTTGTTTTTACACAGTAAATAGCGCCCTGGATTGGATGGGTTTTGGGGTGAGCTCGCTCTCTCTCGCGCTCTCAGATCTCCCTCTAATGGTGAAAGAGAAAGGCTCGCGCGCTACTGTAATAACACTCGCATTCCTCATTAGCATATCAACAGCCGCTTTGATTCCTCTTTGCCCAACACCAATGGACAGCACAGGTACAAAACTGGGACGATACCTTGCTTGCCACTGCTGAATGTATATTTAACCTCCCACAAAATATGAGCTGTAATCACGTGTAGACATCAAGATATTTTCCCTTGAAAACAATGACTATTAACCTACATAAGGTAGCCTATTCCAGACTACTGTGACTTTACTTCAGTCAAAATGGGATTCTATCGGAAAACAACTCGATGCCAATGACAGACATGATGACTTTTTCTGAGACTTCTCTCGGTATTTAGATCATGGCATTTTAAACAAGTGACACATTTTATTTAAGTGATACCGACACTGGTGGCGTCAGGATTTAAGATCCCATTATTACTTTCTCACAGAGAGCGTGCCACCTAATGCAAATACGGAGTCACTTTGTCGCCTTTAAACACTTTGTAGTCTGTCTTATTTTCATAGACTGTTGTTTTAGTCCCATTGAGATCCGAGATTTAAGGAGCAGACCCTGCACTGTTATGTAAAATAGGCTAATTCTGGAGCGAGTGTACGAGTCTATTGACGACATGTAAGGGCACAATTCTAGAAATGTAAATAATTAACACAACAACATGGGTTGTTAAATTTGAATGAGCCTCTAGAGTAGTTAAGTTTAGCCTTTCTCGGCGGCGTCGCAAGCACCCCAGGTTGCGGGTCAAGAGACAGGTCTCCAAACTCCAAGGCGTTGGCCTGCCTATGCCCACATTACCATTTTTGGTGGAGTAGCTCTAAACTAGTTGTCATGAATGAGAGGCGAGTGAGACAAGCCTGCAATGACAATGAACCCCGAGAAAGTTGCATTAAATCTCGATGGGTGTGTGGGTCTGTGTGTGCCTGCTTTGTTGTTATTTGGTGGGGGTATGCTGAGCTGAAACTACACTGAAACAACCAAGTCTGTCTCACCGCACCACAGAACTTGTTTTTTGTTTGTTTCACACAACTTTAGAATGTAAAATCATGCTATGGGCATAAAACAAGTGAGACAAAACTGCCAGAACCATCACAGAAATGAGGGGGAAATGTAGTTCTAACATCGTAAATGACATGTAAGCTTGCAAACACGAAGCGAGCATTTTCCATTCAGTCAACTAAATAGAATTCTGTTTTTTTAGATGTGTGGATGAATAAGTCAATTCGGATGAAACAAACTGTTGACAAATCTCAAATCAGTGGCAGTGGGCCTTATCCAAAGAATTTGACAGCTCGATATCCCAGGCTTAAATCTATGAATTGCATTTTCCTAATCATATTCCTGAGATTCTCTCTCTAGATGTAGACTTGCTCTTTTAGCATGTATTTCACCAGGGCACGTTTTCAACTGCTTTGCGCAACGCACTAGAAGACTGGCCCATTATATATTGGTTTTGTAATTTGAGATTTGTAATAATAGGAAGCCAGCATGAACAGGTCCTCCTTTCTATGGTTTTCAATTCAATTTCAACTTCAGAATTACTTCTAAACGTTCACCTCAGCAAAGTTTAAAACTATTGCGTTGACGACAATATTTGAAATAGTTTGTTGTATCGGTTAAAATGACAGTCACTCTAAAATGCATTATCTTCACTGCATGTTGGGCATGACCATAGAAAATCGACACTGATTAGACAACACATGTGTAAAAGTGTTACCACTCGGTCACCATAGACCGTTGTGTGAAAAAGAAAAGGCACATACCTGCCAGTCCCCCATTTTGGCCATAACTGACATTGTTTTTTGCCGTCGGTCTTGATATGTAGGCTAAGCTAGAACACACGGTGTGTTATCTCATTGAGCCTTCGGTCCTTACGCCAAATATGTTTTTACCTGGACTAGATGAGCTCACCTGGCCGTAAAAAAAAAAACGCCACTCTGGTACGCATGCGCATTGCATTGCGCTTAGTGTGTAGGCTATACTAATTTACCTGAGTTCAGAGACTACCTGAGGAGGTATTGCCAAGAACGTCTTTCATATATTACCCCCCTGTGGACATCTCCAGATGTTAATCTGCTGCATCATACTACCTTATCCTTCCCATAAGCACCTGGCACCTCTCAAAAATGCAGAGAAAATTGGTTTGCCAAAAGTTTGCTTTGTGGTTAACGGTGAAAGAAATGTCTGTACGTTAGATTTGTAAGATCTAGAAAACCGACCAAAATCCGTGGTCTATATATGTTTACATTTTGACTGCAAGATTTTAGAAAATCATGCTAAAAAAAATATGGATAAGAAGAAACAGTTCAATACTTCTCTGCGCAGGTTTGTATATTTTGGGCTTGGTTGTTTTTTTTTTCGAAAATATATAAAATTTGAATAATGTCTGTACAAATCTACATATCTTGATTCCCTTCTGTCTTTCTCCCACACAGACGCACGAGTACACGAGAAAGGCTTTTGCATCACGCGCCAGTTGTATAGTGTATAGGGCGATCAATAATTTCTAATCGGTTTATTTTTAACAAAAGTAGGCCTATGCGACCCCCCCGAGACAAATTTGAATGAGCCCAGATCCTAAGGACATGACTGTTTAGAAGAGCAACACGTGCACACATGGAGGTGAGAATAAGTTCAGAGGTCTTTTGTTTTAAATGACCATGCATCACCTACACTGCGCTCAAAGTTGTTTAACATTTTTCGTAACATCATTTTAATGGTAAAACAAAACAAAACACAAAAGGAATTTAATGTATATATGTCAAAGACGTTAAAGATTTTTCAAATGAAGATGAATATTTTTCATCTACATGTGCACCGTTAAGGCTGTTTGTTTGCTCTGAAGCGGTGTGATGACAGATGCATGCGCTTATGGAATTGTTCCTGTTGCATCAAACACAACTCTCTATTCGCTTAATGAACAGTGAAAGTCACTATTGGCAGGCTTCAGCCAATTCAAACATGAAATATTTTGCAATTACCCAGTGGAGTGCATCCAAGTTATAACAAGTCGTCCAATTTTGGATTTGAATATCTCAAACGCGCATTTAACTGAACAAGACCCCTTGTTTTCCTTTCCTAACAGTCTATAGAAAATATTTGCCTTGTACTGAAATACTTCTAGAACGTGCTCCAAAGACACCTACAACTCAAATGTGACCTCACACTTGGAGCCTAACTGAGCTGCATATTATGTTATAAAATGGTCGAACAATATGTTCAGTTTTCTGTTCTTGTATAACACTAAGAAATAATGTTCACTGTTGTAACTAATGTCAACAGTTATTTGACTTTTGCCAACGACAATCTAAACAGCCCTACCATGGTATTAATGCAATCACAGGAAGGTTATCTCGACCTTCTCTCGGTTTTTTAAAAAAGAAATCCTTACACTAGACCAACGGTGCAAATCAATATCTAATTTAGTTGAAATATTAATTTTGAATATACATCATTGGACTTTCCACAATAAGTTATCCAAACTGTTTCTGGAGGAACCGAAGATGGTTTGTCAAAAGTGTGGTACGATCTAGCTCAGTCAACAGCCTGTACAAGGTAAGGCGTCTACTACTGTATTTAAATTAATAGAATTTGGCACAATGCACAATCCACGATCATTGGTTCTCTGGCGCCATCTTTCGTTTCTGAACTCATACGGCCTACTGACTGCGAGAGAAGAGCGCAGATACTATGGTAAGGCATTGACTTTTGTGCATCATGAATGTATTTATACATTTCTTAATAGTCCTAACACCTGTAGAAATGTGTGATGGGCCCAAGCTGCCACTAATGATAAAGTGTAAGGCAAGTAGTCTTGTAACAGACATTTAATGTGGGTCAGTTTCACACATAAAAGCAGGGGCGTCATGCAAGCCAAAATTCAGGGGGGGCACAATCAACCATTTTTTTTCCGGGGGGGGGGGGGGGGGGTCATGTTAGAGGGGGGCCGGAGATTTTCATTACCATTATGGCAAGCAATAGGCTACCTCATTTGTAAGTTACCTGCAAATCATGAGTAAGTGACCTGATAACCTAAGTTATGAGCACATGAGAGAGTCTATTATACTTTCTTGCCCTCTACATCACGGTCATATAGCGATCCTATTTATATAAAACAACTTTAGGTCTCCTTTTGAACCGGTAGCCTATCCCTTTTCACTACATTAGCTGCGAGATACGTGAAGAGAACAAGTGGAGAAACATCCAACGCAAAATCCAACCTAATGTTATTAGGTTGGATTTTGTAGCCTAGTCACTGCAATTTGAACACCCTTGTTTCTATGAAACTGGAAACAATTGAACCAGGAGACTTGCCAAATATTTGTAATCGGTATTTGTAAGAGTAGCCTAGGCTACGTTACACTGACACCATGTACAGTAGGCTAACGTTAACGTAATGCTCTGAATTCGGGGCCAACATCAAATCCATAGTTTTTCATCACCAAGTCAACATTTTCTGGTTAACCACAAATAATTCCACTACTTTTTATTGCTTAGCTAGACTACTTACCACTTCAACACCATTAACGGTATATGTTTAAACGTTAACTGTAACAGTTCAACACAAGCAAAACATTGCGAGCTCAATGCGCGTGTGAGTTGTTACGGGAACATACACAGACACCAATTTTAGGGAAAGGGCTGATGTTGACGGGTCTTCAGCTATTTTGCTACGGTTTATTACACATCCAGAAGAATACATTTGAGTTGTTATAGGCTCTGGCTTATTATGGAGCATAATAGGAACAAAGTTAGGATCAAAAAAATTATCAGGGAGGAAAAATCCGAGGGGGCACGTGCCCCCTTAATTTCAATGGGCATGACGCCACTGCATAAAAGCATTGCCCAACCGTCTTGGGCTCTTCTGCTGACTTCAAGAGTTTCTGTATAAAAAAGAACCATGACTAAATGCAGAGCATTACTTGAACTCCCTTATATCGAGGATAAGTCTAAATGTTAATCTTTTATAATAAAAAAAAATATGATGACAAGCTATGGTAAAATTGGGTAGCCCGTGACCGTTTTATATAGGCCTTATAAAATGCCCACTTTAGTTATAGCTACGTGGTCATTCAAGCTGAGCTGCAGACTACACGCAAAGGTTCAACATAGCTTCCATCACAGGTAGCTTAGTAGGCCACATAAAATGTGTGGGAAAACGGTCTCCATCATAGAAGGCTAACTGTATGCTACTAACTGAACAACTACAAGAAATAGTACATTTAATTTTCTCAAAGTGTTTCTTTATGTGGGATTCTTAAAAACACCGTAGGCCTACATATTCTATGGGCTATCAAATAGGCCGCCAAAAAAAATTGTTGAACCCCCGCGTTTTCCCTGCAGTTGGCTAGGTTCTGCATGACAGTTGTTGAATTATTGCCATCATAATCATTGTTCATCATGAACAAATTGCTTTCGAAATTGGACAGCTGTCGCATGATGCTTAGTAGGCCTACTGTTTTCAGGGCAGTTTGGCCATTTATCTATGATCCACGGGCACCATCTAGAGGTGCTTTGGCGTAACCTGCAAGTTAACTTCGTCAAGGTGGTGACAAGTTACTGCAACTAACCTACGTGTAACTCATGTCGGTTTGTGCAATTATGTCTGGCTTTTTGGCCGTTGCACGTGCTAAAAAATAAAGAAGAATAGGCTATAGTTTGCAGATTACAAGAGTGCTTCATCAACAACTTTAATGACAGACAGTGATGTCAGTTTAATAACCTGTTTCAGTCTGCTTTCTCGAATACATCCAGGGATGGGCAGTATTCATGATACTTGTAATTAAAATACCTATTTCAAATACAAAATAGTATTTTGCAATTTGTATTTTATTGGGTTGAAGAAAATTGCTGCATATTTTGGACCAACATACTTATAGGTTAGGTAATAATATAGTTTTTTAAATATATATTTTTGTAGTTGAAAAATACTGCCAAATATTTATGTTAACATCAGTGCTTTTGGAGATGACATCACAAAAGTGCAAAACAATGAATGTAGCCTCTGACTGGTGCTGACTTGGTCATTTGCCCAGACTCAGAATATTGAGATTCATGAAGATGATCTAGTGCAAGATGATGTGGTTTGTGCTCACACACACGCACCAATGACCTAGGATTGGTCTTAGCTTGGTAGGGAAATCAACTTCTCCTGGAGCTGTCCATTTTATGAGGAAACGGTCGAATGAATACGACTTCACAACAGAAATAATACAAATGCAGTTTGCTATAGGCAAATGCAGGCAATACAAATGAGTTTGCTAAAATATTGTTTGGGACAATTTTTGAGGACTTTAATCATCAGTTTTATCTAAATAAAATACTGTATTTTTTGTATTTTCAAAATCCAGAATCCAAAATCCAGAATTAACCAGATCATCCAATCGAAACATATGGAACAGGTTAAGTGGTTGCCCTACTGAAAAAGGTGCCCCATGTATCCAAAACAAAATCAAGCATTCTGGGCATGTATTAAAAATGTCAGAGACTTCATTCTCCATATATGTCAGTGTGCCATGAGTTTGAAGTCGTTTTTTTAAGGCAACAGAATTAGAACTGCATTGGGTTGCTTGAAGTCCACATCTGTGGCTCTCAATAGGTTCGGTGGTTAGTTGTGACTTTTTGACTACATCTCTATGTAACAGGCAGGTCAGAATAGTTGATCTGTTGACTGTTTGATCTGTTGACTGTTTGCAGATGTTAGCATGTCTCATAGACAGAGAAAAGCAGTTGCTCTCAAACACTGTCCACTTAATCAACAGTCAGTGCACTGATATAATAATAGATTAAATAAACTGATATAAGGTTTGCAAAGGGATTTTGAAAATACAAAAAATACAGTATTTTATTTAGATAAATGGTGTGGCTACTGTATTTTTTAGTTGTTTCTGTTACACTTAAAATTAGGGTATTTGATATTTTATTTTAAAATACATTTTGAGGGGGAACCAAATGTGCATGGTGGGTGAAATCAGTTCTTGTATTATGTTCAAATTCATGAACACATGGAGTGATATATGCATGTTCTCTGTTTTTCTCATTTCTGTGAGCCATTCTATCTTATGTCATTGAGGGTTGAACAAATTATCATAACTATAATCGTATGAACATAAATCTGTGCATTGGTATAGAAAATAAGTCCAGCTAATTGTGGCCAAAGTATCAATCTTTTTAACAATTGGTATTTCATAATTTCCATGGTATTCAACAACTTTAGTTGTTAGTGTTGAAGCCCAAGACAAATTTTCTCTTGGGGACAATAAAGTATACTTTACTTCACTTAAGTGATGGCTCAAGAGAGCATTACTGTGCAAGGCTGGTCAGTGTTAGCCTGGGTGCCATTCCGAAGTCAGTGTTTTAACGGTAGCCTAATTCCCTGTAATCAGGTTTTTCACTTTATCATCTCACCACTGCACTCTCTTTCTCCATCCGTTATTTAACTATTTAGTATAGGCTACCATTTTACAGTTTGTAACAAGTGATTATTTTGAAAACTGTACAGTACTGGAAGAAAGGTACCCTACAGCCAAACCAGGCCCAAATTCACCACCTGAAGCGAAAACTGAGCGGGGAGACGGAGAGCCAAACAAAACACGGTAAACCAATGAAATGTGATGTTTATGGAACGTTGCCAGTTCATTTTGAATTACAAAATGTAAAGGTTTACGCGTGGGTTTTTGCGCAACAATTCATGCCAAACGGGAAGTTGCTTTTAGCTTTGGATTAACCTGAAGTTGTAGCCTACGTTACTAGTTGCCAATTGCATGACCAGCCAACACAGGCCTTCACAGTTTGATGATGTTCCTTAACCAAACTCAAAATTAGGCCTATTACTCACCAACAAATTCGATTGCTGTGTGAAACTGTTGTTGTTTCAGAGAAACTGCAATGACTTGTATGTGGGCAGTGACGGTGTGACCGGCACAGGTGTAGCAGGCCCTCAGCAGCATTTAGATCTGGGTAGACAATGGAATAATGAATGAATGGCCCGTATGTGGCGCACATTTAGAGATAAAAGTTAACCAGTCGGTGTAGATTCGTGTTGCTGCTCTGCACATGCGTAGGATAGCGTAGGTGAAATAATTTTAGTGTGACTATGGCCTGTATTCTTTTCACTTTGTCAAATGGGCTTCATATCGGTAGTCAAAATGAGAAGATGGACTCCAGACCACCTCTGTGCGTTCACCTCTGAAAACCTTGGGCACAGGCTGTAAAGGTTTAGGTCTACTATTAACACTGCCAAGGTTTTTGTAAATTTAACATGGTCCACACACAACAGTGGACAAATGCAATGCATTTTTCACTGAGCTTTAGCTTGGCGTACGCTACACAGCAACCCAGACAACCCTCGGTCTCCTCAACACCTTTCTTGGAGCCAATAAAGAAAATGTGGGGGTTTCCTCTTTTTTACACCTTTGTCCTCCTTTTCACTGGTGGTCAATCCACACACACACACACGAAATCATCCACAACTTGCCAATACAGCAATCAGGGATAGCAATTCTGGATAAACATGATCTTACTCTATAGGCTAACAGGCAACTATCTCTTCTTTTTTGCAGAAAATGAAAGCAACTCTGAGCCAACAGACATAAACTTTATGGCTAGATGTAATTTAGGCTATGTTTTGGTATGCAGATTAAGACATCCTTGGCCGCTTAAGACCAACAGTTTTAGTTATTGGCTGTCAAGGCTTTATGAACAGACTCACATCACATTCTGCATGTGCGCTGCCTCATCCTAAGATAAAAATAGGCCAAATAATAGAATGAACTTACACTGACTGTATTTAGACCTTTTACACTCCTTATATTTGCAATCACATTAGATGATTATATTAATCCTGAAACAGAGACGCATACAGTAGCCTAGCCTAGTTTGTTGATGTAGGCCTGCTACCCATATTTTCCACAGTGCGGCAGCAGAATGAGCATTATTTCCCATATGGTGAAGAGCGCATCATTAGGCTACTTGTAAACTAGTTTTGTCTTTTTAAATATACGTTTGTTTGCTTATTGGCTAAATCTATGTTTTATGTAACCCTGCCTTGGCCCACTACAGCTTCGTATAACATGTCACAACAGGTTATTTATTTAACACCACCACTTACAATATTCTTCAATCAGTCAGTGATCAGATTGAAAACGGAGTTATGTTCTCAAGAACGCTCGAACGCCGCTTGGGTACTTGTTCGGCCACCTTTGGACAATGTTATTGGGAAGTATAGTTCCAAAAATACCAACTAGCATTTAGACGATCGCAGAAGTGACTCAATTTCCCAGCAGCCCTCGGGTGTGTTGTTACGGCGTCAAAAAGCCCATTGCATTGGTGTGCAAGCAAGGCGCTAGTTAAAGGACGTTTAGTGGGATAAAGGTAGCCCATTTGATCGTGAACGATTGAAAGTCTTGTGAGTATACACTGTTACATGATCAGAAGCCTATTTAACTATTCATCGTGGTTACTGTGGTTGCACTTGTTTGGGCGTAGAGTGAAACAAGCAGCGTTTAATCCGTGTAGGGTAAGATAATGTAGGACAGGACGGACAGTACCTCAACTTCCAAGCATTTTGGCACTTCTACTTTGATTTCCTTTATGTAGCCTAACCTACAGTGTGCAACATTTAAATACAATTCCCAACCGTGATGACATCGTCAAGAAAGTAATTTGAAACGCTATTTTGTGTCAGTTTATTGCTTATCCGGGATGTTGCATTTTGGAACGCAAATGACAGCGCGCTACTCGCACACATTGCCTAACCGTAACCGGTTGTAAAACCCCTCTGCTCTAAGCTAATGTCAACGCTACACGGGCAGCCTACTGTAAAATCTCTGGTCACTTTGGCTCACTACACATGGATGTAATGTAAGGCAAGTTTAAACCTAAAACATATTTACCTATTCATTCATTGGCTTGGCAGGCTACGTGAACCTGTCCAAGTGTTGAACATGCCGGAGGTTGATTGGGCTGGATACGGATATGCAGCCCTAGTTGCATCCGGAGGAGTACTCGGATATGTTAAAGCAGGTGATCAAACATTTCCTTTGTGAAAGAGTAAGTAGTTTAATTTGGCAGTGTGTTGTTAGGAGTTAGTCATGCTAACGCGTATCTCCTTATCTAATTCTCCAGGCAGTGTCCCCTCCCTGGCAGCCGGCCTCTTGTTTGGAGGGCTAGCAGGCGTTGGGGCTTATCAGATATCCGAAGATCCAAAGAACGTTTGGGTTTCTTTAGGTAGGCTTAATTCTTAGGTCGATGTGAGACCGACTTGTTTCTGCTCAAGCCTTGGTCCAAGCGTATTACAGTACCTCATACAAACTGATAGTATGTGCATTTATCTGATGTCTGTGAAATGTATTTTTCTGTGCTCTCCACAGCCACCTCTGGGACCTTGGCTGCCGTAATGGGGAAGAGGTTTTACAGCTCCAGAAAGTTCATGCCCCCCGGTCTGGTGTGTATTGCGAGGTATGTTGCTGTACAGTAGGCCTATCTGTCATAGGACAGTCAGAGATCTAAGATGAGCCTAATAACTCAGTCATTTAATCAGAGTATCTATCATTACATGTACTGACTTGAGTTTCTAAAACATGCTCCTTAATTCATGAAAGATCAGTAAACATTCTGTATTCTTGTTTTTACAAACATTAAACTATCTGACATGAAGCATCACTGGATCAACAAGCAAAGCTTTGGTCTTGTCTTTATATTAACTACCCTATCACTCTGTATCTATGCAGTGTCCTGATGGTTGCCAAGATCGGTTATGGGATGCTGGAGAAGCCCCAGCAGTCATGATGCACTAAAAGCCATTGTTTCACCCCCAACCCAAGCATGATTCATGGCTTTTTTGTATGTAATAACAATACACATATTCTGATGTATTCCTACAGATCTTTTTGTATAAAAGTATAAATAAAATTATAGTCAAAATTTGTAAAATAAAATTTGTTGTGAATTTCTGTGTACCCTGAATAGTGTTGGACCAATTGAAAGAAACATTACTTTTTGTAGTATAAAATACTTACAAAACAGTCTTTATTACATGCATCCTGTAAAGTTTTGTGAGACTAAGGCCCATTTTACAGTCTCATTTCTAACTAATGGTAGTACAAAAAATTTCAGAAAGACCTTAAAAGCTATCAAAAGTCACATACCCTATTGTTTAAGGTGGTTAGGACAAATAAAATACCAAATAGAAAATACTTCAAGATGTGTCTTGCAAAATATTAGACCGCTACCAAACAGCATAATCTAATGGACTCAATGTGGTGGGTCAAACATACAAAATAACCCCATCTTCAGACATTCATTTTAAAAGACTGACTTAACAACACAAAGTCTGCTGATAGATAAAATAAATGAAAATAAATTTCAAACTAGGTAAAAAAAAATCGTTCAGTATTTGATTGTATCAATAACCAAAATCCGATGATCTTTTAATACAGTCACTATAATCTGTAATATGTGTCTATGATGTTACACAAGACTCTGCCATCACGCAGTGAAAGCAGAGCCGGATTCCCTTTGTTACCTTCATATGGATGCAGTGATCACACTGCTGTTTGGAGCACTTTGCCACAACAGAGGTCTTTGGAGGCTCTTGGTGCAGGCTGCTCAAGCTCCACTAAGGCCTGCATTACAAGAATGTACAAATGCTGGGGAAGGAAAGGTGAAGATCTGTTTTCTCTCTGAGACGCGCTACCGGTGGGTTCCGTACTTGGCTGCCCAGTCGACTCTGCCGTGGACGGGCTGTGCGCGCGTCAGCAGGTTCCCAGAGTTCTTCCCCAGGGCCGAGTAGCTGCTGCCCTTCAGCTGTGATCTCTCCATTCTCTTTTTCCACCCTTCATAATCTGGGATCGCAAGGGGGGGGGGAATTTACCACTCGCACGTCTTTAGGATGTGCACATTCATTTAGACATGGGTGCAACAACTGTTGCTGTGTGATGGGGTGCTAATCATAGACTGTTTAAATAAGATGCTCATTAAAGCAACACCAAAGAGTTTTTTATACCATAAGATAATGTTTCCAAAATCGTTTCAGTGGTTCATCAACTTGTAACAGGGTGAACGGCACTTCTGCATTTGCTTCGCAGCCCTCTATCGGCTATAACCGCACTATGTAAGTTTGCCAGATCGTGTAGCGGGTCTGTAGTTTGATGGAATGAGACATAAGAAGCTACAAATGTGACTTGCATCTGATGTCGCAATACATCGTACTTTCATAAATCGTGCAACATATTCTACCTTGTCTGTGGACATTGTTATTTGCAAAGGCGGTGCTGGATAAACAAATAGCGTGCGTGCGACAGAGGGAAAGTTCTTTGGTGTTGCTTTAAAATACCTCATTTTAAAAATTCCCATACAATGTTAAACATTTTGGCTGCTGCTCATGTAGGGTATAACAACCACTAATCACACTGTACTTAACTACAAGAGTTTTTTTATTTTTATCCTGGGAAAAAAGAGTCTGCTAAATTCCATAACCATGCTAGAGCAGTTGTATAAGCCCATATGATAGAATATTACTCTATGAGGCAGTGGTAAGATTTTTGTAATTTAGAACAAGGTCACAATAGCCCTTTTCTAGTCAGCATCAGAGGCATTACCTTCATTGCTCTCAGTAAGAGAAGCGCTGGAAATTGGCTTTGGCTTGGAAGATTTAGTTTTGCCAGTTTTACTATCCGGAACAGTGGAAAGATCAACTAAGAAGAGGAAGAGAAGAAAGACAACATGCAAGAACAGAAGCATGAATGAGAGGGGTGATGACGAGATGAGCTAACAGTGACTAAAGAGAGAGAATGATGTCTACAAGACTCTGGATGTAAAGACAGGAGTAAGGAGAGTGGACCAAGAGGTGTCTGAGATGCCACAGAGGAGCTTGGTCTCTTATGCAGGAGTAGTATGGACACTCACGTGCGTGCTGACCTCCTATGGGAGCGAGCTGGATCCTCTGACCCACAGAGCCGACTTCCCTTTTTTGGAAGGACGGGATGTAACCTCCGGAGAGGTTGTACGTTGTGCTAATGAAGTTACCTGCAAGTGATAAATGACACATTTCAGAAGGCTCAAATACCATAATGTCATTTACTGAGCATTCTCAGTATGTGTGCACGCTGAATCATTGGTTTCAGCACAATATCTCTTATAATATATATCTCTCTAATGTCTCTTAATTGTTTATCTGAGGTTAAACTAAAGTTAAACTGGATTCATGTTCCATGTGTTTTCAAATCAAATTAATACAGTCTAACACACCAGTTCTGCATCCTGCCAGTCCAATATTCAGAATGATACCCTCTAATGTATGCTTTAAACAGCATGTCACCCATTTGATCTCATTTTTAGCGAACAAGAGAGCTGTAGTTTGCTAACCAACCTACAGGGGGCAATCAAGATCCATGTACCGGTAGCTTCAGCACCACTAGGGGTATCATGTTAGTATCAAATGCATTAATACTTTGCATAAAAGCTTAAGCATAACTGGAGAAATGATATGGAGAAGACTCCAGTTAGGAGCCATTCATCCTAATAATGCTGCCCAATAGGTACCTTTCGGCTGCTCAATTCTGTCAAGTGTTTTTTCTTTTGGTTTATCAGATGATTTAGAAGTGCCCTCTTCTGCTTACGGGCCGCAGCACCAAGACACAGAGTAGAAAAGGAAATGTATGAACATAGAATAACATACAACATAAAACAGGTGAAAGAGGCAACAGGAAAGGACAAGCGCTCCTGTACTGAACCAATTAAAGAAGCACTATGCAGGTCTGGTTATTCCTTCGCTGTTTCTGGGTTTTGCCGGATTTGGTCTCGCATTTCTCACGACATAGCTCCCCCTGCAGCTTCGGTAGCAAGTCACTGCTACGCTAAACCCCCACTAGCTAGCAAGCTAGCCATCAAGAAACCAAGCTAAACAAATACAGGGCTCACAATAAAACGGTCCAGCAAACACATTGTTCAAGAGACTATCAAACCACATTACAAAGACGAAGTTCACCCAAGGGTAGGCTACTTACAATTTCAACAGCAACAAAGCCAAGTTAAGCTACAAGTGACAATACTCTGCTTGTCTAATGAATTAAGTAAAGGGCAGAGCAAGGGTTAATATCTGGTGTCAGTCATGTGGGGCAAATGAATAATAGAGACGCCGGTCACCCGCCTGGCCGTGCCACTTAAGCTCATTCAAACCACTGCTTTGTGCTAGACTGGCATGTCAGATTAGCCGTGAATTAGGAAATTAGCAGGTTAGCCAAGCCGAACGGATCGTATTTAGTACCTGGGCAGCGCAGACCATGCCAGACCTTTACAAATGCACCATGGAAAAGTAACAGTCACTGACCTGCGTTGACCCGGGTGATGGATGATCCACCACCAATGGGAGCAAGTGGCTTGTTCATGGGATTCGTGGTGCCGTCCAGCGGGTCCTTGCTTGTGCCCTTGTCACCCGATGATGATGTGTTCTTGCTAATCAAGCCTGTAAGAGTACACAAAAACAGCCATCCATTGTCAAGGCAAAGCTAATGTCATGACTTGAGTGAAACACAGGAAAAGATGTTCAATTCCTTGTGCTATTAGTTGTGGACCTCCAAAAGGTAGCTAATCAACAAGCACACCGAATGAATACAGTACAACATGAGACAAGATACAACAGCAATGTGCAACTGGCTCAAGACAGCCACAAAATGCAGCAGGCTGGATCTGTCAAGAAAAATGTCTGAAAACTGCACCGTAATGACTATGTGCAGTTAATTCCACATTACCTGGAAGATAGCGTGACTGGCGCAGGTAATGCTGTCTGGCTGAGGTTGAATTCTGGATACCCAAATCTGTCTGGTTGACTTTAATGTTGCTTGGCAGCTTTGTCACAGTGCTGAAGGTATACAGGGCTTTTTGTTCCTTGGACCTGGATGTTTTAAGGAGAAACAAGGGACAATTAAATATGTGAGACAGCAAAAGTTCACGTTTACAGTAAAGACTTATTTTTGTGTGACTTAAAATACCACCATAAGCAAAAGCATGCTGCGAACTAGTTTGACTAACAAACAAGTAAAATGACTAAGCTAAAGTTTCAAAAACGACAACTTGAACAAAACCTACTGAGCGTTGGAGTCCTTGTTGGCCTTCTCCTCCTCAGGGCCTATGCTGGGCTTCTTGGAGCTGGACACGGCAGTGTCCGAGCGATCTGAGTCATCCCAGCTGTCCGACGGTTTGGACATGGTCTGACCCCACCGCCTACGTCCACCCTTCACACCCACCACAGTGTTCTCGCTACCTGGCAGAGAAGACTTCTGTCCAGAAAAACAAAGACCAGAGGATAAGGGGGTCAGGACTGCCAACACACAGATCTGTTTGTCAAAACGATACGTAAGGGATAATGTATTGTCCACCGGTAATTATCAGAAAATAAGTCCCGATAGGGAGAACAGAACCCCGACGCGCAGCGGAGGGGTTTTGCTTCGACCTGAAGGGACTTATTTTCTGATAGTCTCTGCTTAAGATATAATAATTACAATAGTTAATTGCTTTTGCATGGTTGCATGATGCTTGCATGAGAAATACTTCTCAAAACAATAGCAACTATATGGGTGCTATTGTTTTAGAATGTTTCCCTCATGTAAGCAATGCATCATACACTGGTAGGCAAATGGAGAAAAAATGTACATGCTTTTTAAAGACATTTTATTTGAATGCCTGAATGTAAGGATTCAGGAAACATAATACCAGCTTTCATGTATGGTAAACGGCGGAGGAGATAAGCGTAAATCTTTGGTCTGGAGATCTTTAATAGGAAGACTGGCTACAATAGCTTTTGGCCACGCTATATTCAAATTTGACTACTCAGACTGAGGCCTAATCAATGCTAGGCAGTGTTATACAGTCTCTGCTCTGTTTCTATGGAAGTTGCAAGAATCCACGTAGTTCTATTAAATGCCATTAAATAATTAAATAGCCTTCCGACAGGTTGAAGCGGAGCTTTGCTACCAACGTTATCGGGTAGTTTCAGTTTCTGTCGCGCACACGGGCACACGCATGCATTGAATGAACGCTCATACACTTAATTGTACGGCTCTATGTTTAATGACATCGAAATAGCATTTCCTCCTGAAACGTGTTTTCTTTTTCTGTCAGTCCGCGGTTCCTTGATCAATTGCGCAGCAAATTATCACACGAAGCACCTGGTCTAATTTCACTCCACGGCTCCGCGGACCAGCAGTCTCCACGTTGCGGACCGGTGCCGGTCCGCGGCCCATAGTTTGAGAAACGCTGCTATAGCGGACTTAAACTGCCACCTTGTGGCGATAAGTTGTAATGCATTTCATGCATCTGCGTTTATCACGGAAAGCGCGAATGTGCTATGTGGCCGTTTCTAAATGGGACCCACTGAAGGCTATGTGGTAACACAGCCAATATATTTTTTCAAATGTGCTTCATAAACATACAATACTGCACTACAAAAACGCAAACATCTGAATTATACTTCTCCCTTCACCCAAATAATGGTGAATAGGTGAAAGGAAGTTATTAAGCCTTGGCTATACTGTAATTAGCTAGCCTATATTGGCTGTGTTATTTCTTTTTTTGTGGGATATTTATTTATATTAGTATGTTGTCGTAAAAGTGGCTCTCTTTTTGATTTTGCACTGCCAATGTGGCTCTTGTGTAAAAAATAGTGAGGATCACTGCTCTATCGCTTCTCCGCGGAAAAAACGAATATGCAACTTTCTGAACCAGGACCGGGTAAATCCGGATGTAACTCAACGGAAGTATCCAATTGCGCCTTGTAGTTTCTAAGACTGCAAAACGGACGCCGACTTGGCTTTGTTGCTGTTGAAATTAAGTAGCCTACCCTTGGGTGAACTTCGTTTTTGTAATGTGGTTTGATAGTCTCTTGAACAATGTGTTTGCTCGACCGTTTTATTGTGAGCCCTGTAGCCTATGTGTTTAGCGTTTCTTGATGGCTAGCTTGCTAGCTAGTGGGGGTTTACCGTAGCAGTCACTTGCTACCGAAGCTGCAGGAGGAGCTATGTCGTGAAAAATGCGAGCCCAAATCCGGCGAAAACCCAGAAACAGCGAAGCAAAACCAGACCTGCATAGGGCTTCTTTAAAACTAACATGTATTGCTATAGCGAAAGGGTAAGTGAAAGGGTACATGGGGTGCGTCTGTCATGATATGTTTTCAACAGAATGCAAATTGAAATGAATATGAATGAAATGAATGAATATGAGCGACTCTAGGAGCTGCTCTGAGGTCACCTTTGGGAGTCCGTGTGGTCGCTCCTGTTTGAGCGGGTCGCTGTGGTGCTCTGTCTGAGGGACGTTCTGAGGTAGAGGCTGAAGGGGCTGCTGGGAACTCCTGCCAGACAGCTTCGTCGAGGACTTTAGCACCGGTTCCGAGGCCGACTGGATCTCTAGTTTAGGATCTGTAGCCTGGGACGACTTTGCTTGGGACTTTCGGAGATCTGAACTCTGTGGTCGGGGACCCAGCAATTGCCCCACTTGAAAGTACGGATATCGTAGAGCCTAAAATATGACATCAATATGAAATGCAATGTCAGCCAAGTTTATTTAAAAATCTCTCCTTAACTTTCAGTCGCAAAATAACTGTAAGACCTATGCAAAGGTTTGGTTGAAAATAAAAAAGCTAACTGTTCAAATCCATATCATCAATCTATAATGTCAACTACATGATCACAGATCTTTTAACTCCAGTCCCCTGACATTAGCCTGATCTTATAACCCTCAATTATCAGATACGTGCAATATTCTGATAGAAAAATAGCCACACCAGGAATGATCACTTTAAAGATAACTATAACTTAGCGGTAAAAACGTCCACACTGAACTAACGAGAAGGAAAGTCTCTCCTTGTGTTGATGAATGGCTAAAACTTTACGATATCGTTCTCCATGACTCCATGTTATTAACTCATTGAATGCCAAGCTGTTTTCGGGAGCTTTGTCCTAGAGTGCCAGCAATCTAGACCATTGTTGATGATTTTTGTACAGCCACAGCATATTCTGTGTTATAGCTAAGAACACATACAGTAGCTCGATTAAAAGGTGAGACTTTAAGCTCTCGGTGGGTGCAAACCGTGTATTTCTACACGCCTCTGTTCCTGAGAAATCTCAAGCTAAACAGTGGCTAGTTTTCATCAAAATCGCTGTTTTTTTCTAGAAATGGAGATATAACGTCTTTCATGAAAGTGTTGCCAGTTACCAGAGAATGTCTAATAAGGGGAGAACCTCCACTCTCGGGAAACTTCCGGTTTCTGAACTAGTTGCAGTTCCTCTTCTGGTTCCACATGAGGGCGCTCACGAATAAGTGCAGAATGAATGGAGGTCTATGGAGCTGTACCCCTCAAATCCACTTTTCTCTGGATATAATTTTTTGCCCAGAAATTTGAATGTTGCATGCGAAAGAGGGTGCAGAGAAAATATAGACCACTGAGTATTATATTTTTCGAGTCACTTATTTGCTCTAAAAAGCCTTTCAAAAGTGTCAATGACGTCATTCATTAGCAGAAAGCTAGTGTGTTGTGGGCAACAACGACCTAACCTGTAAGAAATCGAAAGGACGTAAGTACTCGTTCATTCAACTTTTGACCTATAATCCATATTGAGCTTGCAGAAACCACAATCAAATCTTCGATTTTTCAATGACAACCAGTTGAAAGAGACACATTTAGCCGTCTAGCTCCATAGACCCCCATTGTTTTTGCACTTATTCGTGATCGCCCCTAGCGGAACTACAACAGATTGCAGGTACAATGGAGTTAATAGGGAGTGATCCGGCTCTCCGTAAACGGGCTCTGCTGTTACTTACTTGTGTAAACTTTCCGTGAAGTGATCAGCGAGACCTGGCGAGACTGCCACCTAGTGATAGACCCACGAAAATGGCCTGTTTTTGACCTGACGTGCATGCGTCACTGATTCGACCCAAAGCGGCAACCGAGTTATGATAAAATGTCCAGATAAAATGTCCAGATTGTGCGTTTTTATGAGTTTTTGATCGTCATATATTTCATTTCCATTCATCACAGAGTTCCCAAAATCACATATAAGGTGTGTTAGAGTGTCTAGTGTCGTAATTTAAAAAAAAAGCTAAAAACGTAATATTACGTTTTTGGCACTCAACGCATGGCACTCAATGAGTTAATATTAGCTAGAAAGATACTTTTTTGTTGTTATCGTTCTTGGTGTGAGTGGCCCTTTAGTCTAGTCCCAGTCGAGAAGGGGCATCATTGACCACGCTGGTCATTGTACCTGTGCAGCCGTGGGTCTCTTCTTGGGGTCCCACTGGAGCATGTCCCTCATCAGGGAGATGGCCTCATGACTTGCGTTGGGGATTAGGGTCTTCAGAGGGGTGGGGACACACTGTGGGAAGCGGAAGTTCATTGCTGACGCAAGCTGGTATCCCTCAGGCCAATCAGACTGCAGGACACAGAAAAGATGTGTTTCGGTCATGTAGTATTACGGTATGGTATGCTGGATAGGTCTGGCAGATGGACATTCAAACGATTGAAAGAAAGTATCTTGGAGTTCCATATGAACTCATTAATATGTAGGAGGTATACTGTAAAGCAGTGTTTCTCAAAGTGTGGTCCAGGGACCACTGGTGGTCCGCAAGCTATCCTGAAGTGGTCCGTGGGCAGACGTGGTAAAATATAATATAGATGAGTTGTTTGCAAAATATTGAACCAACTTGTATGTAAATCCAAACAGTTCGGCAAAACTGCCTATGTAAGCTACACCAGTTTAAATCACAATAAGCAAGGTGCAAAGACAATAAGCAAGGTGGTCCTTGGTCTGAAAATGTTTGAGAGACACTAATGTAAAGGAACAAAGCAGCAGCCAATTTCACATTATTAATGGAATTTATGTCAAATGTGCTAAAATGCATGATTTGTAAAATATGTGTTAATTATTTTGCCGTAATATACATTTCTGAGAAGGAAAAGCTTGAAATAGCACTCTTCCTTCATGGGAGATGGTGGTCAGGTAACGTCTGTGTCCTATTTCTAAAGGGAACACAGGTGACCTTGGGAAATTTCCAGCAACTTGAGTGCGGTCACACCTCCATGGATTGTTGGGCGCAACTTGGGCAGGTACTGATGTGGCCCAGATAAAGCTTATCTTACCTTCTTCACCGTGCCAAGGACCTGGCAGATCTTGAAGATCTCGTCCACCTCGCTGTTGCCAGGGAACAGTGGCCTGAGGGTGTAGAGCTCGGCCATAATGCAGCCTACGGCCCAGATGTCTATGGGGGAGCTGTACACAGATGACCGGAGGAGAACCTCTGGAGCGCGATACCTGGGGAAGAATGGAATTTTAAAGGAAGAATGTATTCATCAACAATGTATAGGAACGTCAGCTATTACCAACCGTCCCGTATTTCTAACTTTTTAGGTATATGTGTCACTTAATATTAATTTCTATACAAACCAAGACGGCGGATTCCTAAAGAAACGCGAGCACCCATACCATAAGTGTATTTAAATTAGCTATGTACCAAAAATTAAATTTTACCGTGACTCGAAGAGCTGTAAACAGTGTTGTAAGGCTGCGTGTACAAATCCGCTTGGAGCTCCAGTGGAATTTTGATTTGCGACAACTCGACAAGAATTCTCGGGCTAACCGTTGATGTGCCGTGAGAAAGGTTGGGAATAGGCACCCACCAGCCCAGCACTAAACTCCGAGGTGGTAAACTAAATCGAATATTTCAGGCAGTGAAAGCCCCGGTAAGAACCAAATTAGATTTTGTTCAAATCTACACACCTATGGCTACTGAAAAATGTAAGGTTCGTTCATTTATCAAATGTTATTTTGAAGTATTAAAAAACATTGTTTTTTTTTCCGAACGAAATGGTTGGTAATTAGCACATTTACGATAAGATTCTAAAATTCCGTGTTACATTTAATGGACCAAAACATTCTTGAAAACATTTATTCTGCAACATTCTAATCGCACTGGGAATTGGTACCTGCCAAAGGCAGCCTACCACATCAACAACCTATTTTTCACCCTGTCATTTCTCTGTTTCACCATGAGACCAGGCCATATTTGTGCAATCAGGAGTCTAAATACACTAGTACCAAAATTGTGTCCCCATCCAAAAGTGCCTTATTATCAATGTATTGTCATATTGTGTTTACAAACAGAAATTATTCCAAATTCAGACTCAATAAAGTGTCTGTGTTTCAGCCATTATTAAGTTGCACAGTACATTCTGAGGACAGGGAATGCCGCTGTAGGGGAATGAAGTTCAATGCTTGATTGGCAGCGGGCCAGATCATTGTGTAAGGTCCATTGGATCTTACTGAGTGTAAGTCATTACCCTACACATTAAATTAGGAATGGGCAATCTAACAGCAAATTAAATATAAAGCAGTGGTACTGCAAACCGTGTACCCCATCAAACCTTTATTCATATCGCAGACTCGTGAATTCATTAAATGCAAAACAGTAATTGTGTAGGGCATAATTATGGTTGTTTTTAGCATACTACAGAATACATTTTCATTCTGACTAAAAATCTAATACAGTACTGATTCTACTACACATGCTTAAAAAAATCTAGGCCTATCTAAGCAAAAAGATCTAGCTTATAGATCCTCACTTCAAATGTGTTGTTTGTTGGCAGACCTGTTTTTAAGGAATATCACAAGAAAAGGCATTTTAAAGTTCTATTACCATCGTGTGGAGACATAGTCTGTGTATGGGGGGCGGGATCTGATCTCCCTGGCCAGTCCGAAGTCTGCTATTTTCACCAGCTCTGGACCCATGCAGAGCAGGTTTTCAGGCTTCATATCTCGATGGAAAAACCCTACATGTGCCATCATAAACACACTGTGAGAACTGGAAATGCAACACATACAAGTCTGACCACTGTAATAGTCAGGGAGTCAGAGAGCTGACCACTCTAATAGTCAGAGTGCTGATGTTGTGACATACTGTATTTATTTACAGCATTTATTTCATGGCATTAAGTGAGAGTATAAAAATATCGCAAATCACAAATGATTGGGATAAAAGAATAACAGGACAGAGGACAGCAAGAGGCTTACCATGTTTGTGCACAAAGGCTAAGCCAGAGATCACCTGAAACATGATGTTTCTGATTTCATTTTCAGTGAACATCTTATTTTCTCTGAGATGGCGATAGACAGATCACCCAAGTGAAGAAAAAGAGAAAGAGAGAGAGAAAATAGAAAAGAAAAAGAAAGTGAGGAAGGACAAGACCCGAAACAAATACAACCCACAGGACATGTGACGTTATGATCAAGTGAGCCACACTCAGACCCTGTTTACATCTCTTTTTAGAATGCGTCTTGGGTGATCCGATCACAAGTGGTCAGCCGAGACACATCACTGTTTACACATGAATTCACAGTGTACAGCCAGAGACATTGCTGACCACTTGTGTTTAGATTCCGCTATTGCTAACGTCACATCCATTATGACTCCCATTGTCCGGGGCGCATCAGAATGCAGTGTTTACACTACAAAAGACATGTGGTCAAATGTGTCCATCCACAGCAAGGGGTTTGAGCGATCAGATCACGATGATCTGGTGATTGTTTACACTTGTATTTAGAACTGACCACTTGTGATCAGATCACCCAAGACACATTTTAAAAACAAATGTAAACGGGGTCTCAGATTATACAGCCAGCCATATCTGAACAAGCCTTTCAGGGTGATTCAATCCCTCGTATTCTATGGAGACCCTCCTTATCTAAACAGAGTGAGTTTGAAGTTATGCTGTATTCCATATCTGGGGCACACTTGACTTTTCACAAGTCCTTCAAGTACAAACCCAACAGCTGAGCATGGAGAGGAGAGGCAAGTGTAAGATTAAGTTGAATACAACAAGGCCTAAAAAGTATTCATTGTATGTTTATTAAAAGTATATTGCACTGTTTGTGCTTTTGAATTTGTCAGTACATACAATTCCATGCTCAATTGTTTTGGTTTATCAGAAGTGCATTTCACAGCCCTCGGAGGTGAACCTACCATGCTTATGGATAAATGATAACCCTTGCAATATCTGAAAGCTTATATTTCTGATGGCAGACTCTGGAAACAACTTGTTTCTGCAAATGGAGAATCAGCACAACTTAGATAATGTAACAAAGGCTACCTCTCTAGCCCTAAACATAGACTATCTTCAGCACTAGTACTGTAGGTGTCAGCAAACAAGACATTGGTTATTAAAACCATAACCATCAAACTGCATGTGGTACACCCCCATTTTCTACAAGCTTAATACAATACAATGCATACATTTCTATAAATATAAGGTATTTGAATAACAATGTGCACATTACTTCTGTACAAATACATACATGACCATTTTCATACTGATATTACAGGGAGTGATTGCATTCTAGATCTGGTAGAACTACACAGAATACAAATATACACTACCCAGAACAGGTCTTTACTAGCCTAAGGGTACTATAAAGATTGGTATAAGTGCTAAGGTACTTTTCATACCTGTCCTTCATTAGCTGATAGAGATTCTCCTTCATGTACTCAAAGACAAAGTACAAGTGGTCATTCTCACGGATGACCTCCTTCAGTTTCACAACATTGGCATGATTTAGTTTCTTTAGTGACTGCAAGAACATACAAAACATCAGATGAATACAATCAGCCATGAGCATGTAAGTTAGTTTAAAACAAAAGCTTTGGGGGAAATGTTTACCCACTAGGAACACTAATATTAGTAATAATATTAATATATGCTGGTACCTTGACTTCTCTCAGATTCATGCATTCCTCCCAGGAATAGAACTTCCTCTTCATCCTGTGACACAATGTAGGTGGCCAAACAATGAGTGAGCCATGTCTCCATGGTTCCAGCACCACAACAGCCAATTCTTGTCAGGTGCGGGAGTTATCTTGACACATAAAACTGTCCATCCATCTTGAATTTACTACTACCAAATAATTGCAATCTCTCTTTTCTTCCTTGACCGCTAATCATCAGTACATGTACTATATGTATTAGAAATACACAGAAATAGTAAATAGCATTAAAAACATTTGACACCCGACAGCTTTGAGGTGAACCACACTCCCATTTATATCTAGTACTGTGCTCATTACCACATTAATAGATTATAGCACTCCTGTAACACTGTGTACAGTATAACGCTATCTGGTAAACTGCCGTTCTGGTGCAACCCAATCTAGTCATACACCTGACACTGCTTCTGTGTGTGGAATTATGTAATGGATAGTGGCGCACACACACACACACACACACACGTGGCTATATTGCACATCAGTTGATGTGGCATGGTGGCAACTCAACACGGTGCACTTTCACTCCTTTCACTGTCACCGGGGCTATCGCTTTGCATGGTAACGGGCGCTTGGTAACGGGCCGCATGGTAACGGCCGCTTGTACACACTCCACTGCTGCCTCCGCTGGGGCATCCATTATTCAGACACGCAGCTCCGCTGAAGAACAGGGCGCGTGAGCTGGCTTGCCAGAGGGGCTCAGACGAGACGAGGGAAAAAAGGACGGAAGTCCTCGGACTGAGCTAATTTGCTCTAATACTCTTTACTGAGCCAGACTGTCCCATGGGTCTCTAAGTCCACGTTAGGCTTTACTCATGAACCTTGAGCCAGAATATGGCAAAATGGGTCAATGACTGATCACACTGCCTGATCAGCTGTTTCAGTCCAGGATATAGCCTATACAGCATTCAAATTAATTAACCACAATGACAAGCACTGAGATAGCTGTCACATACTATTATAATGCACCTGTTATGCCATCTTCACATTGCTGCATATATAGGTATGTATTTCCAGCTCATACATATGCATACAGACATACATATATTTCATACAGATGAAGTCATACCTCTTAATGGCCACCAGCTCTCCTGACTCATTGCTTTTCCCCATGAGCACACTGCCGTATGTGCCATCTCCCAGTTGCTTCAGCGTGGTGTACCGATTCATCCTTCAGGCGTCATACGAAAGGACGAGCAGCCCCCTCTCCTCCAACGTTGTCTGGGTCTCAGGTGATCCGTAGGTCACGGCTGTGTGGGGTCACTTGAATCCACTCGATGTCCAGCTCATTTCTTTTCTTCACAAGTCAATTATGTCTGCGGGTGCCAACTTTGTACCTGTGGATGCACAGCACAAGTTATTACATAATCTGTGTGTGAAAACAACAACACGGCAGACTCCTCCACACCACTGCAGACTCTATCCCAGTGGGAGTTGTTTAGGAATACTACGTCAGCGTGGGTAAAGGAGGGAGGCCATCTTGTGCGACTTGCCTGCCTGCCTCAGCGGGGATGGATTAGCAGGCCATGTGTACAGGCAGGCCGGCCCAGGAGAGCCACAGCTCAGGGGAAATGAGTCAGCCTCAGGGCGACCAGCCCGACGCACAGGACAGGGATGATGGAAGTAGATGGGAATAGGAGCTTAAGGTCTTACATCACCGCCAAGACGTACAACGCGGGCAGGCTGAACTACAAGCTGCTCTCAATCTCTTTGATAGCTAATTAGAATGACTGCCAATTTGTATCTTAAGAAAGTGTTGGCTTGGTCTTATGTAGGTGATGGTAACGAGGAATGGCTTGTTATGCATCATTCACAGCCTCCCTGGCACCATAAAGGTCCTCTTAATCATTATTCATTTCTAAACTAATTTTAGTTGCAGCCTGACAGGGGACACAAAGACACCAACAGAAATATAGTTCAGAACTATTTACCTGAACACACACCTGATCTTACAGGGAAAAAATGCTCCTTAGAAACGTTTACATGCAGGGCATAGGTGACAAGTACACACTGGACAAAATGAATGATCAAATATCACTTCAATGATGCGAAGAGAAGTCTTTCTAGATAACAGGCAAAGGTTTTTGAATTGTCCAACATGGCATTTTCAAATAGGCCAACATCACTGGAACCATTTTTTTCCACCTTGTTTGTGTCCACAAACCTTAAGCTTGAATACCCTGTAATCTCTTGGAGAGGGTGTTAAGAAGACTTAACAGCATTTGCAAGCTCCCCAAGGTCGCTGAATAAGCTGAAAACCCTCACATGGCTTGAGATACATATCGTCTGGCTTTGCAGTAATCAGACGTCACAAGCTATTTTGACCATCGTCAAAATACTATTGACCTGTCTAGCTAGCATAGCATAGCATATCTAGAGCTCAACACTGCATTCATCGTGCTGTAACACATTACAAATGACTGCAGTCTGAAAAGTTAACGTTACAATGAAAGTTCTCACTTCACATTAGGCTCGAACAGCTTAAACTTGGCCATCAGGCAATAATTATTTTACCAGATGAATATCTGTCAAGTAACCATTTATCTCTAATAAAGATGTACCTAGTCTGGAAAACAGAGTTAACTTTGCCCTTTTCAGAGCAAGTGAAATAGCCATCTCTCCAACATCAAGCATTAACTTACAAGCATTACATTAAACATTAAGTCGGCTAACATATCTTACCAATTAGCTGCATTCAACTCAGACATAACATGCCTTTTCTGACATGAAATTGAATGCATCCTTTTAAATACATTGATCTAGATTCAATCTGGAGCTGAAAAGCTACCCAACTTTAATGTTGGTCGAGTAGTAGTAGAAAGCTAACATTAGCTAGCTTCCTTTCTTCCTTCCTTCCTTCCTATCTTGATAACGTTAGCAAACAAGCGTCCCACACATTTTAAGCCTGTTCAACAGCAGCTCGTGCTTAATTTTCAACTTACCATGATATATCGTGCCTCCTTTTATGATTGCGGTCTGGATTTATATAAACATAACAAAGAATCGTGTGAAGTGAGCATATATACATTCAGCCTCCCAAGATGTTGGTGTTATGTTGTTTCTGTTCCGACAAGGTGTGTACATCCCTCTCCTTGGCAACGCTGCTGACTCCAACACAGAGCAACGGGAACGCTGCCAGCTCAAAATAAGCAATGACTTGTGGGAATTGTAGTTTTGTAAGAGATGATTAAAGGTGTTCTAAAATAATAATTGGGAAATCAGGTACAATAACAATAATCTTATATTCCAGGTTGTCTGTAATCAAAATTCAATCAAAGTTGCTGAAATTATTGTCAAAGAAAAACTAATATAATTTCCAAAATGTAGCCAAGACGAGGACATTTAGGCCGTCCAACACACCTAAAATGTAGCCTACTTCCCTGTTTGACCGATAGGTGGGAGAATGACTCAAGATTCCAGCAGTGTATTTTTCATCAACCAGTGACTGGTTTGGAGGCGCTAAAGCTTGATGAAAAAACGTTTGTGTCTTGGTCTTGGAGGGGCTATTGGCAATGAAAAACGTTTAAATAACAAACATTTTTGCAATCACAATACACATTTTTATTACTGCAACAAATTGTTATTTTACTACAATTGGTAGCCTATTCCTCCCAAATGGCTTAATAATATGTAGTCATCAAATCATTGAAACTATATAAATATGTATTGAGTTCCTTTTTCACCTTCCTTTTAATTGTTCAATAGGCCTATGTTGATTATTTCAATAGAGAAGCCATACGAAGCATAGCCTACGTTTATTATGATGTCCTCTACTTGTTTAACAACTCCTGATGCCAGTGGCCTCTGAATACACTGTTTGCTTTAACAACAAATATATAGGCAGTTTGCTTTACATGCAAGGTGAGATATAGAGCAGCCACCAAGGTCACCCTGAAGTCCAGCAGCTGTTGAAGAGAGGAAACCTGTTTAGGGTGACCAGATGTCCTCTTTTTCCAGGACATGTCCTCTTTTTGAGACCTAAAAATCATCCAGGATTTTGTTCTTAGCTTCAAACGTGTTTATAGCGAATTTGCATTGTGTTTCTCTCTGTCGTTCACAAATGAGTTAAAAATAGCCTTTTGACGCAGCTTTTTCTCTTGTGCCCTCTTTTTCACAAACCAAAAAGAGAACACAATCTGGTCACCCTTATGCCATTTGAAAATGATTTAGGGCAGTGCCTGTTTGCTCAAAGCAACTGACTAATACACTTATATTATCTTATTAATGTTTAATGTACAATAATTTGCAGCCTGAATGGAGGCTGAACAGGTTGGGAAACTGCTGACAAAAGTATTTAGTGATTAGCATGGTTATACATGTAAAGATACAATTACATTAGTTTTGCTCCTTGTCCAGCAAAGATCAAGCTGTCTCTGTTCTGTGTGAGAGAGCGTCCAGGCCTAAAATGGACTCTGGCGACGAACATTGGAGTGGCACTCAGCTCTCCCTGTCTGATGCTCCACTGAGAGTGGACGAGAGCAAATGGGACTGGTGCTCCACTCTACGCAGGCACACACACACACACACACCCTTTCTCATTGCTGAGTAATTCAGCTTGGATGGACACTGGTAGTGTCTCCAGCCCAGTCGTAAAGCAGAAGCACTCTCCTGATTGATGTGCCCTCTCCCCTGGAGTGTGTGTGTGTGCGGGGTGGGGGTGGGGGTGGGGGAGACCTCTTAGGCACAAAGCAGCGGTGCTCAGGTGCACCCAAACACAAGTTGGCCCTAAGTGGTGAGAGACGGCCCTCAATCCCAACTGAGGCCCTGTGGGCTTGAGTCGGATTGTAGAAGTGTTGTCATATGGTTCGTAGGTGGTGTTCGTGTTTTCCATGAGAACGAACTGTAATATTAGTGGTCAAGAGTAAATGAGGCGTTTTGTTTAATACAGGTGCCTGAAAGGTTAAACGGTTTTGTTAATGACGACTGCCAAGAGTTGTGGGTGTCTTGGTTTTGTATTCCTCCAAAACATAATTAACCCGTATCATGCCATTAGATACGGTTATATTTTATACAACCTGTAATGCTTGTTTCATTGTTATCCAAATTTAGAAAATAATACATGACATTTATACCATTTCTACAAAATGAAAGTCTTAAAATTGACAAATATAATCTTTCATCTTTTATCTATGTTAACCATTGCGCAGATGAGGCACTAAGTTGGCAATGGATTTGAAAGAAAGTTTTAAAAATGAGGGTTGCTTTCAAGGGTGTTCCTATCTCACATCACATGACTAACGTGTGATAGGGCGTCACAAGGGTGAATATTAAATTACTTAAATGCAGGATTAATCAGGTCTGGGATCTTGTCTTACCTCCAAAATGCTTCATTAGCCTCCATGCATGCTAAGCTGCACACAATAAAAAAGAAGGGGACTCGTATATTTAATCTGTTTTGACTTGATGCTAGAGCAATCCATCAATCGCCGAAAAATTCAACATGATTTTGGTTTGCATTGGTATTCATTAACCATCAGAGTGAGCGGAGAGGGCATATCCTGTAGAGGTGAGGATTGGGTTTCATAGGGGCATTCTTTTCCAGGGTACCACCATCCCCACAGACTGGGTGTAGGGCCACACGCACAAACTAACCTCAAGATGACACTTGACGTGAATCTAGTCTTCCTTTTCACTGCCCATTCTTAAAGAACTTGAGTTTAAGGATACATGGGTGAAATGCATATAAAAAGACTTAGGACACAATACATAAAAAATACATTCTATGACTGTCAGTTTAGTTTATTCTCCTTAAGTAAGTCAAAGTTTGCAGTTTTCTTCTGTGCTCGAGGCAATTTGCTGTCCATCTATAAGGAATGAGGTGTTGACAGACCTAAACTTTTTTTTTTACAGTTGCAGAAGGGAAAGAGGCATTGGGGACCAAGGCAGCACTTGAGACCAAGTGGGGCACAGCAAGCACTGACCTGAATGACTTTCAAGCTACGGTGCAGCACCTCAAGCAAAGCAAACAGCCATTTGGTTTGGATCAAAATAAGTCAACGTCTTCAAGCTCGGAAGGGCCGCGGCTTTGTTGCCTAAACATGAGGGGGGGTGACACGACGTCTGATTTTTTTTATGGTCTCTCAGCGTGATCACCGTACCAGAGAAACACCCATGTCCTCCAATCCGCTCAGTCTGACAGCACTGTCTTTGAGATTTATGAAGCACTTTCACAAGTTCTGTTGTTCAGACTGAGACACCTGCCTGATCAGCTCAACCCTTCCAATGTAATGGTACACAGGCGTTGGATGAAATAGATCTTCCCAGAGTACACACAGACAAAGAGATTGTTTGCGGAAGCAAAGTGAAAATAAAAGACAAGTCATGTTCTTTAATCTCACCCAGTTAAAGGCTTCTAAGTGAACGGTTTCAGTGCTAGACTTAGTCACCCCCATTTGGCCCTCGGGGCAAGGACAAAAGAGAGAAGAAAGTCTCTGTGTGGAAAGGGAAGGGTGGGGGGGGGGGTTTGCGGGCATCGGTGGGCCAAGGTGTGTGTGTGTGTGGGGGGTTCAGCTTCTCGGGGTCAACACCTGAGCTACGTGTTATTAGTCCCAAGGGAAGCTCTCCCAGGGCTCAGTGACAAGCACTTCACACTCTCCAGCGCTCAAAGGCAGCTGCTTGTGGCGGAGGGCACACTCCAGTAGCAACGAATGGCTGTGCCGCGATGCTTATCGGCCCTTTCCACCAGCCCCCTCTCCCCAGCTGGGCCGGGACGGGCCGGGAGCTGGGGGAACGGGATGGGAAACCGCTGATGATGGCAGAGTGTCCACACACACACACACACACACACACACACACACACACACACACCATAGAGAGATAGAGATACATGCACATACTCACACTCATATACACACAGATACAGTACATGCAATCAAACACATACAGTAAACACACACATAAACACACAAGCACACACAGATGCAGGAAAAATGAGAGGAAGATGCAGGCGTGCGTTGTGCTTCTGCTCTCAGTAGATGAATGCTGAGTTTGGACAGCCACACTCTCAGTAGCTGTTTGTAGACTCATATGTTTGTAGGCAAACATAGGCTTAACTGTCACTTGCAACAATTTGTGCGATAACTCTTTGAGGCAAAGCAGATCAGGCACAGTGGAAATGTTCTGAAGTTTAACACAGAGATCTTTCTTTGTGTGTGAAATAATTTGTGTGAAATTATTTCCCGACACATAAAAACAACCAATAAATTAATAATTGGTAATTTATATGATATCCGGGAAAAAAAAAATTTGAACTGGTTAAAACATAAAACTTCAGACCCTGCTCACATCAAATCCTGCAATGTTAAAAAAAAGTAAAACCAAATTTCAGCTCATGTAATACAACCCAGATATGCTGAACCCTCTACCTTGGCTGAAAATGTGAAGTAGATTGAACCAGTAGTTTTTGCACCCTTAGCAGACACATGCACACACCCACACAGACAGACAGACCTGGTTACAATACCTTCTAGCCATAGGGGTCAAGGATGGATGAAAGCCTTGATTGTCATATTATGTGTTTGGTGGTATGAACATATTTATGTTCATCTTTTACAGGGGAAATAACACCTTTAAAAATCATTATAGTTAATTACTCAAATCCCTAAGACAGCACTTCAAAAACTCCAACCATTTCACACACACTTTTAAATCACCTCCACTCTTCAACGGAAGTCTCACCACCAGCTTTTCACTTGTTGTCCTGAGAGACCAAACAGGCGGACCAAGAGCCAGGTGTGCTGATCACAACTCTACCTGTCCCCTCAGCATGTTTATGGTGGGTATCCGATTACAAAGGACAGACATTTTGTGGGTCTGCTGCCTGACCAAGCAGGATTTGGAATTTGCGGAGAAATGCTTTTCTCCATACTACTCTCTCTCTCTCTGTGTGTGTGTGTGTGTGTGTGTGTGTGTGTGTGTGTCTGTGTGTGTGTGTGTGTGTGTGTGTGTGTGTGTGTGTGTGTGTGTGTGTGTGTGTGTGTGTTTATGTGTGTGTGTGTGTCTAGGTGTCCTTGTTTGTTTTGTTTCTTTCTCCCTCATTTCATCCTCACTCCAAACACTCACCGGAGTACCTCCAAGGGGTCAGCTGCTCCCAAAAACAGGCCAGCGTGTTGGCGGTCATCACACAGAAGGCCCTTATCAGTTAAAAACAGTGTCACACTGTTTGAAAAGTAAACGTACCAAAAATTACCTAAGACGCAACAGCGTCCACAGGTGTACCAGACAGCAGCTTAGCTTGAGTAAATCAGGAGTCATTAAACCCGTACCTCAATATAGAGATTAAAATCCTGTGAATTCACCATTACTTCTAATCAGTGTATATATGGAGAGTACAGGTTTAGTTAGGTTCGTCTGAAATAATCTCCATCTACCTGGAGTCAATGGGGTTTTTTAAGGTTTAACAAGGATAGTAGTACAGAACCCCGGAGGTGTCACTTGCAAGAAATTTTTGGTGTATATCGAGAGCACTTGTTTTACGAAAGTGTGTGCTAAATAGTTTCACTAAATAGTGCACTCATTTTACTAAATTGTGGGCTCATTTGCTAAATTGTGCTCTCATTATTTTTTTTGTAAAATGAGCGCAAAATATAGTAAAATGAGCATATTATGTAGATAAAGGTTTTTAGTATACCGGTAATATTTTTCTGGATTCATTATGCCTGCATATCCATACTCAATAAAATAAGCTAAAACACTACTGAAGCAGAATATTTACAGCACAAACAACAGACATATTGATCCGCCTAATTTGTTTATTTTTATCACTCATTTTTGGATGTTTGTGGGTAGTGCATATTTTACACTTTTGTTTAATCATTCGTTTCATTCTAATTCTTCACGATCCCTCAAAGTCCACCCCATCAGAATGAAGTCTGAAGTCACTGCATTGTCATCAAACATCTGTTGTTCCCAGGTCCTCTTTTTTTGCCCCCACCAAACCCCCCTACCCAAACCCTCCTCCTCCCCCTCTCACTGAAATAAAGTCAACTTTCATCAGCAAGAAAAACAAGCAGAAATCTCACTTAAAATGCTTATCTGCAGTCAGAGTCAAACATGACAAACCAAACCTTCAAAGGCCTGGCTGCTGGAATCACCCACTGCATCTCTGGCAATCAGCTATCTCTGCCCTCAGCAGGATAACATGGAGACTGACATACGCAAGGGCCCACGCAGCAGAACACTGGAGCACAGACTCAGGGGTACAGTATGGCTCACCAGCAGGGATGCTGCTACATATTTAGGACCTAGGACTTGGCCAAAATAATGATTTCAATCGAAAATCAAGGTTTTTTTTAATTAAAATCTATTTGTTTTTATAAAAATCAATTTTATTTTTAAATTTGATCACTGAAAAATTATCTGGCATAAGCTATGTCCAATGTCTCTAAATGATCTGGCATAGGCTATGTCCAATGTATATAAATGATCTGGCATAGGCTATGCCCAATGTCTAAATGATCTGGCATAGGCTATATCCAATGTCTCTAAATGATCTGCCATAGGCTATGTCCAATGTCTCTAAATGGTCTCCAATAGGCTATGTCCAATGTCTCTAAATGTTCTGCCATAGGCTATGTCCAATGTCTCTAAATGGTCTCCAATAGGCTATGTCCAATGTCTCTAAATGTTCTGCCATAGGCTATGTCCAATGTCTCTAAATGGTCTCCAATAGGCTATGTCCAATGTCTCTAAATGTTCTGCCATAGGCTATGTCCAATGTCTCTAAATG
The DNA here is from genome assembly GCF_018492685.1 of Alosa sapidissima. Taxonomy (NCBI): domain Eukaryota; kingdom Metazoa; phylum Chordata; class Actinopteri; order Clupeiformes; family Clupeidae; genus Alosa; species Alosa sapidissima. The sequence goes on from NC_055973.1 coordinate 2,783,087, forward strand.
GACTCCAATAGGCTATGTACAATGTCTCTAAATGTTCTGCCATATAGGCTATGTCCAATGTCTCTAAATGTTCTGCCATAGGCTATGTCCAATGTCTCTAAATGGTCTCCAATAGGCTATGTCCAATGTCTCTAAATGTTCTGCCATATAGGCTATGTCCAATGTCTCTAAACTTTACCCAGCTGCTGATGGGCAGCAAACATAAGCAGGATCTGATGCCAAAAGTAATGGTGCTCATTAGTGAGGTCATCCATGAGCAGAAGCTTATGTGTTCAGGCCCCCTGGGAATATCAAGGACCGCCCCTGTGATTACGTTGTTTTTCCCACTGCAAGTGTTCATGTGCTTTGCTGTCGGAATCGTAAAAAAAAATAATTCTGGCCATATCGCCCAGCCCTATTAGGACCTTAAGGAGTAATATATTATGCACCCCCTAACAGAGTGATAATAATTTTGGCCCTTGAAATAGTCTCACTTTTCTCCTGCCTTACCGCCCCACTTTGCTACATAATACAACAGATTTTATATGTTACATAATAAAAGTATAAAATATATGATTTATCATAATGTTGTGTCACAGTCACACCAGGCTCTCCTCCAGCCACACCCACTCCTCACACCCACTCCTCTCTCTCCTGAAGCTCCCTTCTCTCCACTCTTAGACTACTAATGACCCTCACCTGTTCCCAATCAGCCTCACTCTCTACTTATGCTACGTTTACACGTGGCCGGCTATTTTCATAAACGGACATTTCACCCACTCCGTTTTCAAAAATAACATCGTGCACACCTGTCAGTTTTCAGAAAGGTTTTCCTTTACACTGGGTATATGCCTTCAAGAGCATGCCAAACCTGTATCTGGCAGTGTAACAAGAAGCTCAAGCCCATGTTAGCCAATTAGAAACAGCAACAATCACTGACTAAAAATCTCCGCCTCGTTACATAAATCTCAAACACAAAGTTTTCCCAAAAAACAACGATCAGCCCGGAGTTTTTAAAAACTCTGTTTGCGTCTAAGGCCTTGTTTAGATGACAACGAAAATGCAACCGGTGATGTTTTTCTGCATTTGGCCCTGTCATTTAAACGCAAACGGAGGTTTTTGCGTATAAATAGGAGATTTATGTGACAAGGCGGAGATTTTTAGTCAGTTCAAAAGAGAAAGAGGAAGTGATTCGTTGCTGCTGCTTACCTTGTTTGAACTCTACCTCCCTGTCCTGAGTATGTGTGCCATGTCAGCCATTGTGTACATTGTAGCTGGACAAACTGAACACCTGCTGTATCCATAGTCATCCATCGATAAACAAAATGACACAACAACCCAAATACAGTGAGCAAGGATATTACATTTCATCAGTGATGGTATGCTTGAAAGGCAAGTCTGTTGGCTGTTAGTTAGTATGTCTACAAACCTGTTTCAGGCCAAACTCTTTATGATGCCCCAAGAACAGGGGATTTTGTATCCATAAAGCTCCTCAGCAACAGCTGAAGGTTCATGTGACGTCTCTCCTCAATTTTAGCTTTTTCATGAATCCCAAATAGTGAAGTTCCAAAATGTCAAGATAAAAATAATCTGAAAAAAGAGTGTGTTTTTTATGTGTGTATTATCGGTCCCAGGCTGGCTTGCCTGAGGACTGATAAGAGTGATAAATTAGAAGACAACCGAACACAAGTTTATGTGTAGATGTTCTGACCATTTCTTTATTACTCTGTCTTTTCTGAAACTTAACTCATGTTATCTTTCACAGGTACAGGTAAGTATTTATCCTCAATGAACAACCCATTCAGTAAGACAAAAATCAAATCCTAAAACTACAAAAAACAACTTCTTCCACAGGACTACATCTGCATGTTCAAATCTGTACAAAAATAATAAACTGTATTCTCAAGGCATATCTCATTACTAGTGTTCCATATTCATTCCTTTAATAGCTCTGCTTCATTGTCTTAACATGCCCATATCAAATATAGTACCACATATCATTACCATTATTAAGTGGTAATACTGTAATTAACACTCACATAACTGAATAGTAAATACATAATGAACAGTACTACCAACATTGAAATAGAAATGTATAACTCATAAAGTTTAGGTTTAGAACCTGCACAGTAAGCTTTTACCACTACACAAGGTGATCATTATGGGGCGCCAAATGTAACATGCCTTATTTCGTGGACAGAATGACTTTCGTGTGACGAAATACATATATTTATTACGAAACCATGTTACATCGTAACGCCTTTTGTCCACGGAATGCACAAATTGGTTTGCATTGTGTCCACGAAACACTGAAGAGAGCACATCATTCTCACGAAATGAATTGTAGCAGGTCACAAAGCTGATTTCGTGATTCTGTTATGCATTTCGTCCACGTAATGAAATTATCCTGACACATAATTCATTTCGTAAACTGCTGACTCACGAAATGTATTGTAGCAGGTCACAAAACTGATTTCGTGATTCTGTTATGCATTTTGTCCACAGAATGAAAGCATATGTCACTGAATGCATTTCGTAAGTTGTTAAGTTACTATTGCGTGGACGGAATGCCTTCTGTAACACAACACAATAGCCTAATTCTGTGGACGAAATTGAAATAGGATGCACAGAATGATGCGTGTAGGTGCATTCCGTATTTACGTAGACAGAATTACTTTTGACCAAACATTTCGTCTACGACAGTGAATACTGCATTCAGCATTATGTCCACGAAAGGAAAAGGCCACCAGTCAATTTCGTCCACGAAATGATGTGCTCTCTTCAGTGTTTCGTGGGCACAATGCAAACCAATTTGTGCATTCCGTGGACAAAAGGCATTACGATGTAACATGGTTTCGTAATGAATATATGTATTTCGTCACACGAAAGTCATTCTGTCCACGAAATAAGGCATGTTAGATTTGGCGCCCCATAGATCATAGCCTAATCCATTTCGGTGAATCACACATAGTACACGTGTAGAATACTGGGGCCGCCATCTTAGAACTGTGATGTGCCATCAACCTTGTTCAGATACGAACAGTAACTGTCCTGATACACTTGACATCCTAATTACGTTTATCTTAAACACATATCAAATAACTCACTTCTGCTCTTGCATATTACTGCAGTGGCTTCAGAATTACTCTCTTCTATACATTAGCATCAATGGTTTAGATTTCTTTTCCTTACAAGTGCATTAACTGTTATTCACGATGACTAGCATTCTGAAACGTACCCAGTAACACTGTACAACTGTTTCACTTTACTACAACAGTCTCTGCATATCATTGAAATGTTACGAATTGCCCAAGATACTTAAACTTCATAGTTCATAGAATATTTTCATGTTTACCAACCTGATAAGAGTGATAAATTAGAAGACAACCGAACACAAGTTTATGTGTAGATGTTCTGACCATTTCTTTATTACTTGTAGGGTAGGCTTGTGCAAAGCGTGTAAAGTCATCTACCAATACTACGATGTACTCGTAGCCTCCCTTGCTACGCTCCAAGTGTAAGTAATCAACTGACAAAAGTTCAAACGGTGAACTAGTGTTGATCGAACCCATTTATGCTCTTTGAGGGATGGTGGGGCGTTTCTGCTTGATACAGACACATTTTTTTGTTACATATTCTTCAATTTCTTGTTGCATGAAGGGCCAGTAAAATATCTCTCTTGCTAAGTGAATTACTTTATCCGACCCCACATGGCCCATATCATTGTGCAAGTTCTTTAGCACCAACAGTCTCAGTTTGTGTGGTAGCACTAACTGTTTGCGAGTCCCAGAATATCTGTTGAGGACTCCTCCCTCCAGCCTGAGTTTGTTCCATTCATGTACAAGTCTCCTTGTTTCTCTGCTCATATTCTTTTTGTCTTTTTCGTTTGGAATCCAATTATTTTCTTTAAGTCTAATCACTTCTCTTATTGCTGGATCATCATATTGTGCAGTTTGGATGTCTGTCTGAGTCAAGGCTTGGACTTCATGGCCATGCTGAATCTCATCTTCCATGTTGTCAGCCAACCTGAGCCTGAGAGACGCTACCCAGGCCACATCATCATCCCTGGCTGCTTTGTTTCCTTGCCACACAGCAGCCACAACATCAGGTGTCAACGTTTCTGTGTAGTCATTCATGTTGTCTGTTAGATCCATTGGAATGGAGAGCGTATCGGCATCTGCATTCTGCTTACCAGGTCTGTACTTAATGTCGAAATTAAAATCAGCTAGCTTGCCTACCCAACGATGCCCCACAGCATTAAGTCTGGCTGTACTCTGAACATAAGCCAGTGTATTATTATCGGTATATACCGTAAAGGTCGGGCATAGTAAAGATAATCCCTGAATTTATCGCAAATTGCCTAGCCTAGAAATCAAATTACATTTGCTGCCAGGGCTAGTCTAGCAACTCTCCGTTGGCTTGTGAGCTCCAGAAATCGAAACCAAATCAGGCATTGAAATCGTGTATAGAGTCGTTTGGTAGGCTTAACATAATGATTGATGGCAGAGTTGCAACGGTTTGGCTTGAATTCCCTGCTACTTGAAAACAAATATCCTATTGCGTGCAGAGGGAATTTGAAAGACAACTGATTATCCCGACCCTCGGACTGAGCACTGCGAACGGTGAGTGCCCAGACCCTACATTTTAATGTGGGTCTGGCTCGCCAGGCTACAAATTGCCCACTTGAGGGCTAAGAATTCCAGATTTCCGGAGTACAAATAGTAATTGCGTTCTGCTGGGGTCAACGTTCTGGATCCATATCCAATTACTCTAACTTTGCATTGCTGATGTTGGTAAAGTACAGCGCCTAGTCCTATGTTAGATGCATCGGTGTGGAGCACATATGGTAGGTCAAAATCAGGATATGCTAACATGGGGGGATGAGTAAGCATGTCAATGAGTCTCTCCACGACTGTTTGGTGTTCTGAGGTCCATTTAATGGGCGTCTTGGATGACAGCTGCCCCTTGCCTTAATTTTTCTTTGTTTGCCCTCGTTTGGAGGCCTTTGAGGCTGCTAGCTTCCTATTATCATCATCAGGACCCTGTAAGAGTTTGTATAGTGGCTTTTTTTCCCTTAAGTTTCAGTACTGCCTCCAAGCCTTTCGGATCCACTTGTATGCCTTCTCCTGATACAAGTCAACCAATGTATCGTATCTGACGTTTAAAGATCTCGCATTTAGAGGGTCGGAGTTTGATGCCATGTTCCCGCATTCTGTGAAGCACTTTTCGCAGGTCCTCTACATGATCACTGAAGGTTTTGGAGTAGCACAGGACATCGTCAAGATAAGGAGAACAGCATTCATCACGAAGGCCCTCCAATACAGTAGTGTAGACCAGGTCCAGGAGACAACATCCTGGACCTGGTCTACACTACACACAAAGGAGCATACAAAGCCACCCCCCTCCCCCACATTGGACTTTCTGACCATATCACTGTTATGCTAATGCCTGCATACAGACAAAGAGTGAAAGCAAACAAACCGGTTCGCAAGCAGGTAAAAGTGTGGCCTGAGGGAGCCTCTGATGCTCTTCAAGACTGCTTTGACACAACAGACTAGGAAATGTTTAAGCAGGCAGCCACTTACAACAACCAGACAGACATAGAGGAGTATACAGACACTGTAACCTCTTACATCACCAAGTGCATTGATGATGTGACCCACACAAAAGACATCATCACTCGGGCTAACTGGAAGCCATGGCTGACGGGGGATGTCCTCAGGCTGCTGAGGGCCAGAGACAAAGCCTGCAGAGCTGGGGATGAAGCTGGCATGAGAACAGCGAGAGCCAACCTGTCCCATGGCATCAAGGAAGCAAAAAAGGAATACACTCACAAGATAACCACCCACTTCAAAGACAGCAGGAACGCACAAAGCCTATGGCAGGGCATTCAGGCCATCACGGACTACAAGCCCGCGCCACAGAGCTGTGAGAGCAACATCCCTCTGTTCAACAATCTGAACCGTTTCTTTGCTCGCTTTGAAGCACAAAACAGCACTTGTCCACAGAAGACCCCTCCCCCTCCACAAGAGCAGCCCGTGCGCTGAAGGACTGCGCTGAGGAGCTTAAGGATCTTCACAGACATCTTTAACACTTCCCTGAAGCAAGCCATCGTCCCATCATGTTTCAAAGCTGCCACCATCATACCTGTGCCGAAGAAAACTGCTCCATCCTGCTTCAATGACTACCGCCCCGTGGCACTGACACCCATCATCATGAAGTGCTTTGAGCGGCTTGTCATGTCACACATCAAATCCATTCTCCCCCCCACCCTGGACCCCTTCCAGTTTGCATACCGAGCCAAACGGTCCACAGAGGATGCAATCTGCTCTGCCCTCCATCCAGCCCTCACCCACCTGGAAAAAAGACACTCATATGTGAAATTGCTGTTTATAGACTTCAGTTCTGCATTCAACACCATAATACCACAACAACTCATCTGCAAACTTGACAAACTGGGACTCAGTACCTACCTCTGCAACTGGCTACTGGACTTCCTTTGTCAGAGGCCTCAAGTAGTACGTGTTGGCAACAATATCTCAAGCAGCATCACACTGAGCACGGGGGCCCCTCAAGGCTGCATGCTCAGTCCGCTGCTCTTCACCCTGCTGATGCATGACTGCACTGCAACCTACAGCAACAACCACATAGTGAAATTTGCTGACGACACAACTCTGGTGGGTCTCATCACCAAGGGCGACAAGACTCAATACAGGTTGGAGGTCGACCTTCTGACCACGTGGTGCAGGGACAACAACCTCCTGCTGAACGTCAGCAAGACCAAGGAGATTGTTGTTGACTTCCGGAGAGGTCACACCCAACACCTGCCACTGACCATCGACGGTGCTGTGGTGGAGAGAGTGAGCAGCACCAAATTCCTGGGGGTGCACATCAGTGAAGACCTCTCCTGGACCACCAACACTGCATCACTGGCAAAGAAAGCTCAGCGCCGCCTCTACTTCCTGCGGAAACTCAGGCGAGCAAGTGCTCCACCAGCCATCATGACCACATTCTACCGAGGCACCATTGAGAGCATCCTCTCCAGCTGTATCGCTGTGTGGGGCGGAAGCTGCACTGAATACAACAGGAAAGTCCTGCAGCACTTAGTGAACACAGCTGGAAGGATTATTGGTGCTTCACTCCCCTCCCTGAAGGACATTTACACCTCCCACCTCACCCGCAAGGCGACCACAATTGTGAGTGATGCAAGTCACCCCGCTCACAATTTGTTTGATCTACTGCCCTCTGGGAAGAGGTACAGAAGCCTGCGCTCCCGCACCACCAGACTCACCAACAGCTTCATACACCAGGCTGTTAGGATGCTGAACTCTCTCCCCCCTCCACCCTCAGCTACATAACATCCTGGACTTTGGACCCACAATGGCTGCCTTGCACTACTCCACTTGTACACTTGCACACTTTGCAACTTGTTGTTGTCCTGTTGTCCTGAAAACACAACACTTCTGCTGGTCTTACATCACTTGCACCACTATGCCACTTGCTTACTTAGGTCAAACAGAACTACCCCAGCCATTTATTGGCCTGACTTTGCACTATTATATTGACTGTCTATGCACAATTTCAACCCAATTTTGCTGCTCTTATTTCTTCATTGTATGTGCCTTCTTATTTACTCATTTATTGTTTACTTGAATGTTATGTTTGTCTGTGGACTTAATTGGTAAAATATGTCTTGTCTTCACCGTGGGATAGGGAGAAACGTAATTTCGATCTCTTTGTATGTCTGGGCATGTGAGGAAATTGACAATAAAGCAGACTTTGACTTTGACTTTGACTTGTATCCTCTGGTGTTGTAATTTGAACAACAGATACCACATTACTGATCCTGATTTGATTCACGTTTGTGGCTTCACTGAGTAAAGCGGTTAAGTTAAAAGCACCCTTAAGCTGCTCGCCATTTTCCCTAATCAGCTCCTCAATGACGTTAAATCCAAGTAAAGGATTGTCAACACAACTCTGGCTGACTAGAAAGGGCACATTTATGGCAATACTTCCATGCTGGTTGCTTTTAAGTGTGAGGCATGTTTCAATCCACCCATCAAAAGGAATGACAGTTCCGTTGGCCGCAGTGATGTGAAGTTCATTGTCACTGAATAAACTTGCAATGGATTGAATTTTCACATCAGGCAGCTCTCTTTCAACCCATGTCTTTTCTATTATGCTAACTTGCCCCAGCCCCAGTGTCTAACAGCATTTCTGTGCGGACGCCATTAATCAAACAAGAAATCATACATCGCCTGCCAATCAGCTGAGCCACTCGTTTCTTGACATTTTTGAGATTGGGTGGCAAGTTCTTGACTCTTTACAGTGTTCACTTTGGGATGGGACGTCATGCTGACTTTGGCCACTAGGTGTCCCTCGCCAGTGACCTCCGTCCGTTTCCCACCCATGAACCCTTCTTTAAGCAACCAACTGCTCTATGCCCTTCCTGGCCACATATGAAACAGTGTGAGCATTTCTCGTTGATTTGATTAAGACATTGTTGACATTTCCCTTTGCCGTCAGCCTTGAGAGTTTTCTGATTTGACTGTGAAGAACTAGTCTGGCTCTGGGCCATAGGTCAGTCAGTGCTCATCATCTTGTCCATGTTTTTAGCCAAAGCCGCGACCTGAGCAGTCAAATTCCATGATTGCAGTGCGGTTTGCTTGGAGTTCGCTATCTACATTTCTCTGCAAGGACTTGGCCTCTGCCTGACTAATGTCCTGTAATTGAGATACACTAGCAGTCGAAGATTTGGGTTTAGAGGCAGAAGCAAGCCGCTTCTGTCTTTCAGCGTCTTCACTAGCTGCTTTAGTGATCTGTTCTAGAATGACGTCGCCTGTGGCAGTCATGTCAGTTATGTAAGATTTAATGTCTCTCCTAACAATACTGGATTTTTCATTTAATCCCTGATATAACGAGTGGAGAAATACACCCTGCACTAGCTTTTTGTCATAAGTGAAGTCTGCACCACTCTGCTGAGATGCAAAGAGAACTCTCTGTTTAAGACCCATAATTCGATACATAAACTGCTGAGGAGTTTCTTTGTCTTCTTGGCGAGCATTGCTTAACTCTTGAAAAAACTCAGTGCTAGCTTTATCTCTAAGGTGGGATCTCAAGAAACGTTTTAGTTCAGCTACCATTAGATCCTCTTTGTTTGTTAACATGTCTTTGAAAGAACCTGGTTTCGTTCATTTTAGCACTGTGCGAATTATTTCTGATTCTGGAAACTTTTCTTTTAGGCCATCATCAATCTGCTTGCATATGTTACTGTAACTCATGTCTGAACCTGAGTCTGATATAAACCCACCATGTAACTTAAACTCTCTGCGGGGCAATAATGCACAAAGTTTTTTTAATGGTTATCAGGGAGGCGGTGACTTAACTCTGGTACCTTTACTGGATCATTGCTATCCTTGTCCTTGTCTGGTGTGTTACCTGTATTGGCACTCAGTTCACCAATCTTGTCACGCAATGCAAGTAGTCGAGACATTCCTTCATCTTCAAGGCCCAGCAATTGTTCACTGTTCATGTAGCCGACGATGTGATCATAAAGTTCGAGTTCGTTGGAGCCTGTAGACGCCGGAACTTCCACTTCCCTGTCATCCTCCAGTGACACGGCCAGTCTGAAGAGCTGTTCTTCATTCAGCTTAAGAAGCTGCTTCTGGATGTCCCACTGCAGGACACGGCGTGGACTAGGAGAAGTCATCTTCAATGGGTACCAGTAGCATCCACTCTCACAGCTCTCACACACTCTTGTAGTTCCGGTACCAGGTCCACTGGGTTTTTTGATTGTCGGTGCCGTTAAAGTAGAAATAGAAGTAAGAAGCACTAAGCTAACGCACGCTTCAAATGCCGCGACTCCCCCAGTCAAGTTTGCATAGCAACGGCAAAGTTTCAGTTTGTCTTCACCGAAATGGAGTTTGTGACACCAGAGCCTGTCTACGGAGGTGGCACTAGCCCTGCGTGAAATCATCATGTTTGATAGGTTGTTAATACATTCTGAAAACGTTACTGTTCTGATCAAGGTCATGCAAAATAAAGCTATCGACTCAATATGATTCAGCCTCTGATTCCTAGTCTGCTTATCATTATCTGTTATTCGTGAAAAAAAATCTCATCTCGTCATGTCTTTAGTGTCTTCGTCGGCAATTTCTTTCTTTTTCAAATATCTCAATAACAGCCAACAAACTCGCACAGTCAAACCGAAGTTAAGTCATGTTGAAAAGAGGCTGAACCTTGCAAACGATTTACATTTATAAATGTATATTTATATTTATAAATGTATCTATAAATAGACCACTAAAACCACACATGAATCACACGTAAAAAATGACCATCACATTAGGTTGTGACTGGGTTGTGAGCAAGATCTAACGCCCTCCTCCTCCCGCGTACATCGGAACTAGCTCCCGGTTAGCATTAATAATCGTTTACTACTTAAACGGCACCGACAATCAAAAAATCCAGTGGAAACTAGATGGCAGAAGTGTGTAGGCCAATCGGCCCACCAGCTTTTTCTACTTTTTCACCTACAGAGTTTGACAGGTACGATCTTTCAAAACGCCATGTTATTTCCCATAGACATTTGACGACCGGAAGTTGGATGGATACGGAAGTTACGGAGGCGGGACTTATTCTGGAGAGGTCTATTACTCTGTCAGAACCGGGCGTCCCTATCACTACTGGCGTAGTGCCATCTACAGGTGTGGTGGTAAACTGTCTAGAATGACTAGAAATTTCAGTGGAATGGGCATTAATCTATAGACTATTAGCAATACATAACTAAGAATAACATAATAATATATTTTTATTTATAGGGGTGTCTGTTTCTCTCGCTAAATATGATATGTAAATGTTTTACTAAATCACATTAACTTCCAGTCCACTACATGTGTGTGGTTCGGAACACAAACTGTGGTTCACCTGGTGCTATGTTCAACAAAACGGTGCACACCGTAACGGTAATATGTCATGACACTGATACCTTATGATCTTGCCAGGGTGCTATAATATTGAACTGGAGAATAAACACCCGGAGGTGTAACAAAGTCTCAAGTCTCCAGCTCATTTAAAATGGATTTAATCTTTTTTTTCTAGTACTATTCGATGGAAAAATGGTGTGTTTGTGTGTGTGTTTGGGGGTCCTACTAAATTCATATCTGCGTGATTCACAGCAGGCATCTCTGTTCATTTGAGATTTTATGGCTGTCAAGCAGACCAGCGCTCCAGAGCAGCTGTAGCCAGTCTCTCCCTCTCCCTCTTAGCTCTGCAGGCTCTAATGGCCCCTATGCCAGGAGTTGGAGGACTGAGGCCCCTCCAGACGAGCCTTGGAGAGCCCATCCCTGCAGCGCGCCTCTGCTCTTTGTGCCTTTAGATCTGAGAGGTCCCTTCGTCAGTGCAGGGCTGCCACACTGGGGATCCTTAACACAGATTTGTGTTTGTTTTATTATTTTTTCTTTCTCTGCAGCTTATTATCACATGCTCTTTTCTGCCGCGATGAGAGATGCTGTGGCACAATCAGTGCATCTCTTTGTCTGCACGCAAATGATTTGTCTCCCCTGACGTGTAAATAAATCAGCGTATTGCTGCATGTTCTGAGCGATCGGATTTCAAAAATGCCCTGGCAGTGGGTGCAGAAAAACTCTCCTCCCTTGAGCGAGGAGCCTCAGATGTGGCCCACGGCTAATGGCTGTTTTGCTTGTGATGCCATTTGGGCTGATGATCAAAAACAGAAGTAGGTCTGAGAGCGAGGGAGGAGAGGCAAGGAGTTTGCGGAAAGATAGTCTGATAGAAGGGAGAGGGGGGGGGGGGGACAGAGAGATGGAGAAATGAACTGAGCCCAGAGGAATCCATGGGAGGAGAAGCAGCTGGCAGATGGCTTATCGGGAACGATGCACAATATCCTGACTATAAGATGGTTATCAGGGAGGCGGTGACTTAACCGGTAGCGTCATGCCTTTTTAAGAAGACAGTACATTTTTGGCTTCTGCTTCCTGCTCTGATAAGGATTCTCACGGAAAGGTGTCCTCTCTAGGCTTATCGCCACGGAGCATCAGCCAGGGAGTTGCAGAAGTAATTGCTTGGAAGCAATGGGGGGGGGGAGCTAAAACCAAGACTTGGCGTAGGAGGGCGCTATTAGCATGAACAACAAAAGGAGCAGCTCAGCAGGTGGCAGCTTGAGCATGTGTGAGTGTTGCCCAGGGAATTTCTAAATCAAAACCTTTGGGCAGTGGAGTCATCAGTGAGATGGCTAGATTTAGTGCGAAAGGGAAAAGGGGTGTGGCAACTGTTGACAACTCAGTCACTCCTATTGCATGGAAGCAAGTTTGTCAGTCACTTCTGTGGAAATCCCCACAGCTACAGTGGAAAACAATGTATTTCAACAAAGCTCAAACCAGCCTTTTTATTAAATCATGTACAGTGCATACGGACAGTATTCACAGCGCTTCTTTTTTTCCACATTTTGTTATGTTTCAGACCAAAATGGATTCAATTTTTTTTTTCTCATCAATCTACACACAATACTACTACTCCACAAAAAACAGGTGTTTGGAGTGTTTAGTAAATATGTAAAAAAAGAGTAAAGAAGGACAAACATCAGTGCAGCTCAGTGCCTGTTTTGTTTCACACACACCATTGGGAATTGTGGCCACATAGTTCAGTCTTCGATTCATCAAACCAGATGATTTCACTTCTAATGATCTGAGAGTCCACTCAATAACACACACAGTGATGCACTGATGTTTGTACTTCTTTATGCTTCTCATCCTCTCAAAGGAATTCTGGATCTCTTCATAGTGACCATTGGGTCCTTGGTTACCTGTCTGACCAAGGCCCTTTGTCCCAAATAACTCAGTTTTGCTGAGCGGCTGGATCTGTTGGTTGTTCCAATCTTTTCCATTTGAGAATGATGGAGACTACTGTGCTCTTGGGCACTTCCATTGCTGCAGAAATGTTCTTGTATCCTTCACCAGATCTGTGTCTTCACACAACCCTGTCTCGCAGGTCTACAGACAATTCTCTCGACCTCGTGGCTTGGTTTTCATGACATACACCATCAACTGTGAGATCTTATATGCTGCAGAGATGTGTGCCTTTCCTAATAATGTCCAGTGAATTGATTTAGGCACAGATGGACTCCAATCAAGTTGTAGAAGCATCTGATAGAAGTAGGATGCACCAGAGCTCAATTACAAGTGTAATAACAAAGGGTCTGAATACTTATGTAAATGATAGATTTCAGTCTTTTATTTTTTTATAAATTTACTAAACACTCCAAACACCTGTTTTTGTTTGTTTGGTTTTTTTAACTCATCAATTGATCTCATTACACTCATAATGATTCACATTGCATTGCACAACATTTTTGTTATGACATGTACTAACGGTGTGAAACAAGCTACCGGTAATTTAACACCCTCAAGTCCTCACACCCTCAACCACTCTCACTGGTTAAGTTGTTTTAGTGACTTAGAGAAAAAGAGCAGTCAGGTGACTGCAGAGCCTCGTTCCATGATTTGGTCAGTAAATAAATCTGATCTGGATCTGGATGATCATGTAGGCTGTGATACGTGACCCACTTAAATGTAAAGTAAATCGGAATTGACTTGACTTGACTTGACTTGACTTTTACTATTTTGATGGACACACCCACATACACACACATACTCTCTCATACAGACAGACATACCAGATTATCATCTATAGCCTACTATTTTATTCCCTATTATTAGAAAAGGACATATTTATCACTTTACTTAACAGTATCGACATAAGAGTGACACTTATGCGTTATGTCATAAATGTTTATGACTTGTTTATGACACATTCATGACAGTGTCATGTCACACTTATGTCGACACTGTCAAGTAAAGTGTAACCTATTTGTCTTTTCCCCCAGTAGTGGGCAGAGGGTAAAAATGTCCTCTATTCTCGGAATCTGATCAGTTGTCTAAATCAAATGTTCCATCATGGCCCATTTCCTCTGTTATGCCTCTGAGGTGAAGAGTATATGGCAGAATTTTATCTAACCCTTGACTTCTGTGTCAACTCTGGCAGATCAAGAACATGGGACACACTGCGCAAAAAGTCATTTCTCACCCTGCGTTGTAAACTGCCAGTTGCACAATGGCAGTGTTCCCTGAATGCTGTCACTTTTCTGTCACTTCCTATCACTGAATTCTTGAATTTCCCCTGGGGATCAATAAAGTATCAATCTATCTATCTATCTAACTACTGTACATCTGTACACTGTACACTGTACATGATGTACATTATCGCTATACATCCATCGCTCAAGAGCTCTTTGGTTTGTTCTTGATGTCGTTATTTACACCTGAACAGAATGTCCATGAAGCGGTACGGCAGCGTCTGTTTATTTTGAACGCAGGAGCAACTGATGCCGAACTGCTCAGGTCTGACTCGCTAAGAAGCCTTTGATGTGCTCCTCCCTCGATCTTGTTGGCTACCGACTCTGGTCTTCGGGAGGCAGAGGCGATCTGCACGTAGGCGCCACTCCTGTTTATGGGCGCTGTGCCAACATGCGGCCAAGAAAACTCCTGCTCATGCTGGTAGCTTTGATAAAGTATCAGCTGCTTCTGATCAGCTAAACATGCCTGCGTGCCCAATGCATCAGTGATGTCTGGAGATTGCTAAGAATGCAACTGTATACAAAGTGGCCCTAAGACATAAACTAGCAAGCGCGTTCTGCGGCTAAGGAAAATGCTACCATTTTGGTCCTATTGTGTGTGTGGAGGCTATGCTTAATTTGCCATTGTGCACCTGAATAGAAGTCAGAGGCATTTCCATCTGTGTTTCTGGGATAGGATATCCTGAGAGGCCAAGGAACTGTTTTGGCACAATTTTCAGGTTGGTTTGCCGTCCACCTGGATCTCATCCAGTTCCTGCTCCGTTGTCCGCATAGCCGGTGACCACTCTCATATCTAAGACAGTGCTAGTACCCAGGATGATTAATCTCCCTGCAACAGAGCATGTCAGAATTTGCATTGTGCAAGAGAGCGAGAGAAAGCGAAAGATAAAGAGAAAGAGAGAGAGAGAGAAGGAGGGGTAGTGAGAGGAGACAAGGTGTCTCTGTCAACAGCAGTTTTTTTTCCCTCTTTGGTTTACATTTTTGGGGAAATTGTCTTGTGTGTCACATGTCTGGCAAATGCCAACCTCCAACGTTATCCCTCTTCAAATCTGTGAGTCAAGCCATGGATCTGGAAAACAGTCCGTTAAGACGTTCAAACATCCACCGAAGACAAGCCTGAGGTTTGATCTGATTACAAACATTAAAAAGGCACTATCAAACAAACTTGTATCTCAGAATACACCGTTCTCATTCAGTTGTTACAGAATAAAGTAAGCATTATTTCACTTATGGAGTAAAAAACTAGAAAAGTTTTATAAGCTGAATTATTTCATGTAATGAATGGTTTACATAAAAAACATAAATTTAGATTATATTGAAAACTAGCTTTAGTATTTCAGAGAGGTTATCACCGGTCAAATGCACCGCTCCTCGCAGTCCTCCTCTGCACATCCATAGCCTATCCGTGATGTAGACCTTTTTGAAGTCAATATCAGCAACCTGGTAAGACTCAGTGCACCCTAAATCATGCAGGTATCTGGCCCCTTTACCAATCACAGCAAAAGCAAAAAAAATAAACATATACACCTCCTCTTGGTTTTGATTTGCTTATTGGGTCCCTCCACTAAGCTCATGCCCCCATCATTTGTTAAGTAGCCGAGTGTATACCTGTTTGCCTCAGATGGGAAGATTAGGGCACAAGTATGTGTGTGTGTGTGTATGTATGTGTGTGTGTATATGTATGTGTGTGTGTGTGTAGGTGTGTGTGTGTGTGTGTGCGTGTGTGTGTGTG
The DNA here is from genome assembly GCF_018492685.1 of Alosa sapidissima. NCBI lineage: Eukaryota > Metazoa > Chordata > Actinopteri > Clupeiformes > Clupeidae > Alosa > Alosa sapidissima. The sequence goes on from NC_055973.1 coordinate 2,798,950, forward strand.
TGTTATTGAACCTGCGGTTCATCGGCAGGGTCACGCTCCTTGTCCCTCAGGCATGGTGAGATTGTACGCAAAAGGATTTCACAGTGAATGGGTTTCGACGGCTGTCTACCCCCTGGATCTGGAGCCCTGGAGGCTACGCTATGCTGATAGCTCACTGCGCTGTACTGTGCTATGCTATGCCATGCCATGCCATGCACTGGCGCCTTTAGGTGATCGCACATGTCACCCGACACCATTCGGGAGGTCACAGGACTAGCTTCTCATAGCCCACGTGGTTCAAATATGGCAACTACGAATGGCGTTCGCATCTCGTCTGCATTATCAT